>NC_045444.1:26969964-27123095 GCF_002776525.5 Piliocolobus tephrosceles | reverse complement strand
GTGATCCGCCCGTCTCAGCCTCCCAAAGTGCTGGGATTACAGGCTTGAGCCACTGCGCCCGGCCACATGAGGCTATTTTAACATGACAATATTTTCTGACATGATCTAAACTCCTTCAGTAAAAGGATCTTAACTAGACTCCATTGTTTCTATTCATAGTAATACGTACCATTGGTACTTTGGTCATAGCAGGTGTTCTTTTTTTTAGGCGAGCAGGTATGTTTTTCACATATTAAATACATACGTAAAGCTCTATGTTAGATGCAAAAAAAGTTCCTACACTGAGTCTTCAAAAGAGAAAGGATTTTTAAATCCTAAAACAGTTATCAAAGCTACAAAAATTCCTTCCCCAGGGCTTTAAAAATTAGATGTCAGAGATGGCTAAAGGGTACTGCAGCTGGACAAAATCAATCATCTTTACATCTCTTGCAGTTTGTGAATCTTCACAACATCCATTTGAAATATGTAAACACTAAAGCCATTACTGGAACCTATTTTACAGAGAAATTATTTGATTTGAGTGAGTTACTATTAGTATTGAGTGCACATGAATCTTTAGAGGTTCTTATTTATATTCTTGCATCCTCAAGTGTAATCATACAGATTAACAAACGATTCAATTAATTTTGTTTTATTTGGAAGTTGAAACTCATAAATCCAATTTTAATTTTATTTGAAATACTATAATTTTTTTTATTTAATGCACTTACATGTAAGTTTGTCAGGTGAAATAGCTCAGACATAAAAGTAAGGTGTATTTGAAAATAAGAACACGATTTTATGAAATAAACACAGTTCTAGGAAAGTTGTATTGCTTCTATAAAGATATTATGTGATTTGATATTATATATAATAATAAGCTGAAGTATGATATTAACTATCTTTATATTATATGCTAATTTTCCCAAATAACATTGAGTAAATGATGTTGCTCACCTTCTTGATAGTCTTATAAATGGTCTAGATTGCTGTAACTATTTGGAATTCTCAGCTATGGTAATTATAATAGATATTATAATGCAATTTTTTCATACTCTTATAATAACTACATAAAAATTACCTTTCCACCTTAAAATACTAAAGGTGATAGTTTGTCTGTAATACATCCAAGAAAATAGATCTAATTGTGTGTGAAAAACATTCTTAATAAAAGAAGGCAAGGTGTGGTGGCTCATGCCTGTAATTCCAGTGTTTTAGGAGGTAAAGTCAGGCAGATTGCTTGAGCTCCAGAGTTTGAGACCAGCCTGGGCAATGTGGCAAAATTCTATCTCTGAACCTGCCACCCCCCCCACCCCCCACCCCTGCTCACACTAAATAAATAAATAAATAAATAAATAAATAAATAAATAAATAAATAAAGCCAAGCATCATGGGAGGCTGAGGTGGGAGGTTTGCTTTGGCCCAGGAGGTGAAGGCTGCAGGAGCCATGATCATGCCACTGTACCCCAGCCCGGGCAACAGAACAAGACCCTGTCTCAAAAAAAAACAAACAAACAAACAAACAAAAAAAACACATGTAAAAGAACATACTTGAAATCAGGTTAATGGTACTCTATAAATCTTAATATATAACTTAGTTATAATAACACTAAAAATTTGTTTTTAAATAATTCCAAGAAAGTTAATTTTTAAGGCATTTGTTATAAATTCTTAGAAATCATAAGATCTTCAATTTCATAAGGAGAAAGATTGCACAGGAATAAATATTTAAAAGATGCCAGATATAGGGGCTCATGCTTGTAATTCCCAGCACTGACAGGCTGACAGGAGGACTGCTGAAGCCCAGGAGTTTGAGACCAGCCTGGGCAACATGGTGAGACCAACATGTACAGGCATTTGTACAGGCAACATGTCAGTACAAAAACTAAAAGAAGGCCGGGCGCGGTGGCTCACGCCTGTAATCCCAGCACTTTGGGAGGCCGAGGCGGGTGGATCACAAGGTCAGGAGATCGAGACCATCCTGGCTAAGACGGTGAAACCCCGTCTCTGTTAAAAATACAAAAAATTAGCCGGGCGCGTTGGCAGGCGCCTGTAGTCCCAGCTACTCCGGAGGCTGAGACAGGAGAATGGCGTGAACCCGGGAGGCGGAGCTTGCAGTGAGCTGAGATCACGCCACTGCACTCCAGCCTGGGTGATGAGCAAGACTCTATCTCAAAAAAAAAAAAAAAAACTAAAAGAATTAGCCAGGTTTGGTGACACAAGTCTGTGATCCTAGGTACTTGGGAAGCTGAGGCGAGAGGTTACCTTGAACCAGAGAGGTCAAGGCTGCAGTGATCTGTTTTCGTACCAGAAGAAGTAATCAATTACTTCAATAGAAGTAATCCTCATATCCCTCAGTGTTTTGGAATTAGTAGTAGGCTGTACTAAAAATGTTCAAGTAATTTTAAAAATACAATTAAAACTCTGTTTTTAAATTAACTAGGTAGCGGTAATCAGAGGAAATGCAAAACTGCATAATTTTTTGAATATCAAGGACATCTTATGCTTTACGTATCAAATTTGGTGATAGCTTTACGTAACAAAGTATTTTTGACTTGATTTTATATCAACTAGGAATCAATATGTTTTTATTGCTACATTATGCTACCCAATGTTATAAAATAGAGTGGGAAAAAATAAATGTAAGTCCTTGGGCCTCAAGAGATATATTCAACCATGCATACATGATACAGTTCAGAAACTACACAATGAGGTATGTATCCAAAAAAGTGTGATATAGACAATGTCTGTACAAGTTCATTGAGCAACATGGGAGCAATGACATCCACAAAAAACTCCCCTTTGCCTAGTGTGTCCCAACCATGATTTCATTTGTTCCTATCATTATAGTGTCAGGCAGAAAGTATTATTAATCCCTATTTTTCAAATGTGAAAGAAGAGTCTTGGTGAGGTTAAGTACTTTATGTGAGTTTAGACAAGCAAATAGCTGTTGAAACTCAGATTCCTAAGTCTTTGGTCTCTAAACTTTAACATGCTTTTCACTGTATCATGTTGTTTTTCACAAAGAAAACTTTATGGAGACACTAGGGTTTGAGACTAACCTTGAAGGATTTTCTTAGGCAAAGAACAAAGAGGTTTCCTGTCTAGATGATGGTATTGCATAAAGAAAGATCCAGGAATGGGAATATATTTGGTGTATTTTGGGGAGGTGAAAGATGGCAGTCAATGAAGTAGTGTATAAATACTAAAAATTAATTGTAAATAATACTCATGAAGCTTCAATTAGATTATTGAATCAGGCTAAGGAGTTTGGTTTTGTTGTAACCAGCAGTTGAGGACCATTTTAATTTTGAGAGTATTCATGAGATGAAAGGAGTTTCTGTAGAACCTGGTCTGAGAATGCATTAATGGTGGAAAAGAGTAACTTCTGGCATGTCAGAGGAAGTAGAAATTAGCCAGGAGTTAAAATGCAGTGTGCATTCCTTCAACAATGGTATACCAAGCACTAATTCTGTGTCATGAAACCTGCTAGGTGTTTGCATTGGTGAGATAGATGGGAAATAATCAGTGACATCAGATATCTCATAGTCTTATTTTGAAGAAAAATACTTAGAAATAATAATCATGAACAAATCTATAATCTGCCACAGAATTTGGAGAAGTTGTAGGAAAATAAAGGACAGTATATAGTTGAAGGATAATCATGTGTTTGCCAGGCAGAAGATTGAGGGGATTTTATGAAAAAATGTGTGTGAAATGTGTCCAATCATGTCCATGGAATGCTGTGAGGAATAACAAAAATAATGGTATGAAGAGAATATAAGAGGCGTGAGAAAGAATGGTGGAAAATGTTCTCAGAGAGAGGCATTCTGGTCAGTCTTTGGAGGACTTTGCATGCCTCTGGCCTCACTGTGGCCGGGACCACAGAGGCCTTGGAGAGAAGTTCGGCAGAATGTTAGAAGTAGAGGCTAGTGTGAAATGGGAATAGGCATGCAGCAGGTGTTGTCTGTGTTTTGAAGAAGTTTAATAGTAATTTTTTTTTTTCAGTAGGCAAAAAGGGATACTGCTTGAAGGAAAGTTTAAATAGCAAAAGTAACTTTTTTTATTGGGTATAAGTTAAGAAAATTGAGTGAGATTGCAGGCACGGGACTTTGAAATATTGGGAAAATAAATGGGAAATAAAACCAAGAGACAATTCTAGATAGAACAAGACCCAAAAGGTGGGATATAATATAGTGTAAGGTAGAGAGGTTAGCTGTGGGGAAGGAGCAGTCATGCTGTTTCTGCTAAGATATGACAATGTTGGGACAAGTGCAGTTATTTGACTGTGTCTGCCATTAGAGTAGAAGAAAAATTTCCCTCTCCACAAAACATGCTATCTCAATTTTCTTTAATCAGAAGATACATTTGATGGAACTTATGTCCTTTATTATCCCCTATTAATGTACACAGTAAGATATTTACTCTATACTTAAAAATAATTTAAACATTCAGAAGTATACAGGTGAATCCCATTATCCTTGCATTATCCTGGAAGCATTATTTGTAAATAAGATTTAGTGTAAGAAATGAAACCTATTTCAGCTAATTGGTCAAGACTTATACATAATTTAAAAGTATAAATACTAGCCTCATGGGTTGATATAATTTAGGTCACCCAATGATGGAGTTTTTCTTTTTAAGTTGTTACATTTTCAATTTTGCTATCTTGTCTAGGTCACCTACATTTAGGTTTAAGGGACAGGGAATGTTTTCTGAATGTTCATGTTGCTGAAAGGTGAGGTGACATTCTCTCAAGGACTACCATGCTCGCTAAAAATTTTTAGTGTCTTTGTATAATTTTGAAATTTGTCCTACGCTATCTGGTCACCTCACTCCTGTCCCAGGTCCCTCCCAATTCCTTATGATTCAGTCACTACAGAGGTAATGCCAGGTTTACCAGAGAGCCTCCAGTCATGCTCCTTTTTGTGCCTCATTTATAATCGCTGGCTGTGAAATGTTCAAATGCCTGAAAGTCTTCATGAGATTAATCATTTAATTTAAGGCAACATTGCCATATTCTCAGGAATTCATGAAGCCCCCATTATCCCATGCTTCTCACCCTGGTGGATGGGTAGAAGCAGTAATCAGATGTCAGAATAGCCATCTGACAGAATGTGTAAGGAGCTTCATGGGATACAAATATTTTCACTGCACAAATGATCATTGGAAATTAGAATAGAGTAATCCCCAAAGTAACAGTACATGAAATATCCATATTGCCTGGCTTTTGAGAGAATTTTGTTTTGAGGCAGGCATTGCTATTTCTCAGACAGCCCTCTCTCCCCATTTTCCAGAAAGAACAACAAAATACTGATTTTAGCAGTTTTCCAACTGAAATATCCTAGCACTGTTCAAAGAAGTCTGAAATATTTATTCCCTCAACAGTGAGGCTAATTACCAGGGCCTCGGGCCACCTCTAAAAATATTCTTTGCTATTTACTCCAGTGTACCTTGCAAATATTATGATTGTCTTAACGTGTATTGACATGAAAATTTGAGAAGGACTGGTTAAGGTACAGGTCATCCAGCCATGATCCAACTGTCTCATGAGTTACCCAACAGTCCTGGCAACCAAAACAAGAGTATATCAAAGATGATAAAGACTATAGTAGCTAGTCTATAAAGAAACCAACTAACTCTTTAGTTCTCCCAGACTAATTTCTCTCTTGTCCCTAAACTTTACCACTAGGAATAATCTAATAACTCTATACATTGCCTTTGCAAAATAAACACACTTTTTCCTGTTTTCTCAAAATTTATAAGTAGCTGAACCTTTCTTCTGGCCACCAGATGTGTATTTTACTCCTGCTATCATGTTCCTCAGTTACCTGGCAATCTTAACAGTGAAAAATCATATTTCCATTTGAGTCAACACATGAACCACTTTTTAAAGAATCTTGCTGCTCGTGAGAACTGCTGAGTCATTTTTTGTTTTCTAACTGATACTTCTAAAATCTCTCAGTTTTACGAAGTGTTTTCTCTGTGGGTAACTTTTAGAACTTTTACAGAAAGGTCTAAATATAACTGGCCTAAACATTTCTTGGAAATTTATGCAAGGATGCATGTTTTAAAATTTTTATGAATCAGCCAAGTAATTTTAAAAAGCTACTATATGATGTTGGTCACAGAAGTTTATAGCTTTTTAATATTAATTTATGTGTCTTTAAAATTCATTTTTAAATGCATTTATGTTAATATTGTAAACATAAGATTAAATAGCTAGAGAGGCTCAGTGAAAACTCTTTCACTTACTCTTATTCCTGTAATTTGTATTCAAATTTGTATATTTGTACTTTGTTAATATATATACACACACAATATATAAATATATTTGGAAATAAAGATGTATTTTAAAAATATTGATACTCAAGTTATATCAGCATGTTACAGAAAATGAGTTGAGCATTTGGGGTGACAGGTGTTTGACATTTAATAGCCTTATTTAGTAGTAATTATATAAATACACATGAAATTCACAGAGAGATCTGTGAAACAATTCAGCTAGTGAAGCTACAGCATGAAAATTTGTTTATATCCCCTAAAACACAAAAGGTTAAGAGAAAGCTATTTTAGCATCAAACAAAATGATTTACACCTATAATTCCTATTTGATAAAGTATTTCAAAATTATATTTAACTTTTGACAAGTCTAGTTTTTTTTTTTCACTTGTATGATATTTTTGTTTTGTTTGTTTTCTAATTTGATCACATTGCAATCATCTGCAATTCTCATAATTTTGCATATCCTAAAATATGTTAGATTGGCCTTTTAATTATTATTATTTTTTTTACCTCAACTAGGTAGAGAAAGTAAAACATGAAATTTTTGAACTTTTTTTTTTTTTTTCAGGAGGAGGAAAGGGGCTTACAACAGAAAAGACAATTTTGAGATATAACTATTTACCAAAAAGCAACTTACCTTCTTAGGACTATGATAACACCAAAAACTTATTAAGTGTTTGCCAGACAGTGTTTAAGAGCTTTTGATAGAATCCTCACCACAGCCCTGTGAAATACAGACGTGATACACAGCTTGCCCAGACCATTCAGCTCATAAAGAGTGGGGCCAGCATTTAGACCCAGGAATCTGGCTCCACAGTCTGTTAAGCACTCTGCTATGTTGCATTTATGTATGTAACTAATGCATGTTGAATTCCTACTCAGCCTGCATTGCAGTGCTCAGAGCTTTGTAGTGAATAACTGTTGACATTCACAACAGCCCTATGAGGTAGGCTCTTTTGATAGTTTCATGTTATACATGAGAAAACTAATAATTATTTGATTAAATCAATTAATGTCCCATGGACTCAGCAGAGTTCTGATTAAAACCTAAGTGTGTCTGACTATAGAATCAAGGCTGCAGCAATAATCTATGTCAGATTAATATATGATAGTAGTCATATTGGAATTATTACACTTTGGATTTGGGAAAGCTGGATAAGACGAAGAAGAATCATGTTTCGATTTGGAAAGTGCTTGTAGAAGTATAGATAGGATTTGGGAATTGACAGCCGGACATTCAGATAAAATAACATGCAGTTTGGATGCTTGATAAAGATTTGGAATGGGTAAACTGAGAAAAGACCTATGTTCTGATTTAAGCTTATCTTAAAAACACAAAGGGTGATTATACAAAGTAGTTATCACTGGTGTGTAAAAAAATGAGTATGTCCTTTTTTTCACTTCTTGTTCTTTAGCAAATTTTATTCCATTGTAGTTGCTCAGTAAAAGATTTTTAAACAATAGAAGTCATACATAAATACATTTATAACTAAATGTTCTTCATATTCTTAAAGAACAGACTAAAAATAATATAACCTTTAGATTGACATAACTTCACTTAAACACCGCTGAAACAGTTTTGTTCATGTTACCTGATGTAATTTTAACAAGAGACCTGCCGAGAACCATTATCCATAGTTCACAGCTGAAGAAATTGAGATTCAAGAAGTTTAAGTGACTTGCCCAACTTATCTAGGGATATGAGATGAAACAATGACTCATATCAACCCTCAGATTTTAAATCCATCCTATTTTAATGTTTGGAAAGGATATTTATGTTTCTAATGCATTATTTGAAAAAATACATATTTCCTTTTCTATGGGGCTTATAAAAATTAGGTGTTTAATCACATAGGCTAACTTCAATGTCTCTGAGAACAAGAGCAGCACTCTTCTCTCACAGTATTTTCTGTAGCTTTGTTTTGTAAAACAATGCTAGTAATTACTTGTGCTTAACAGTTTTACCATTTAAAAAAGCTAACACATAATTCTATTCTTTTTTACATTTTTTTTCAGGTCCTGAGGAGGTAGAAATCAAGTGCCCCTTGAATCACATTGCTTGCCTTGGTACCAACAAATGTGTTCATTTATCCCAGCTGTGCAATGGTGTCTTGGACTGCCCAGACGGGTATGACGAAGGAGTACATTGTCAGGGTGAGTCCATTCGTGGAACAATGCAACTGAGATATTAAATTTTGCGTAGTAATGAAAGTTCAAAGAAAAGCTAGAACCTACCTTTTCTTTCAACCATAAGCATATCAGTTATTAAGAAAGCATGAATTTTATTGCCAGACATTTAATATGCATTTCAAAGCTGCAAGTATTATGTTTGAGCGAAAAAACACCATTAGGTAACACAGACACGCACACACACATTTAGACTTTGAAGTTGGACTCTTAAACAATATGTTTCATATAAAAAAGTATTTTTGATCAAAAGGCAAACGGGAAGTCTTTTTCACAGCAGATTGATATCACATGGTGTTATAAGCTTGTTTCTCTGAACCTTTGCTTAAAGTATTTGAAGGAATGCTTTGGCAACCAAGTCTTTTAGTAAGAAATATCCATGGGAAATTTTTTCCTTCAAAATCTTTCCATAATATTAAACTATTAACTTTCTTGTAATTTTCTGTCTTTTTAAAAATCAACATCTAAATTCCACAGTGGTAAAATATGACCTAGATATTAATGATAAGAGTGATAATAATTAAACTCTAAAAAGTAATAAAAAGTTAATTGCTACTGGCACATTCTAGTGGGGGTGGAGTAGGGGGAAATGAAACACGAGATGAAGAGAAATAACAGCAGAAGGAAAAGTCAAGCATCCAGGTAAGGACCCAGATTTGAGAACAGAATCAAGGTATCAGTCAAGTGAATCAGACTGCAAGATGGAGCTGGGAAAGAAACAACTGTACTAGAAGTCTCTAACTCAGAGTCTCATAGACTGAGTGTAACACAAAGGATATTGAAGCTAGGATTTCAATGAGAACCTGTCCTTCATTTGGGGGTCGGTAAGACCCTAAAGAATAGAAGAAAGGATAGAAAACTGGAGATAACATATCTGGTTTCTGGGTAGCTTCACACAAACTAATGGCTGTCATGCGGGAAGAGGTCCCAGGTCACCAGAAATTCCAGTTGTTCAGCAGGAGTGCCATATATATACATTTAAAGTGCTCAAAGTCAGATACTATTTTTTAAAACATTGTATCGTCAATAACATGCCCAAGCAAAACCTGTCTGGGGGCCGGACAGGGCTTCTTGGCTGACAGTTTTCCAGGTCTGGGGTGAAGTAAGCTGAATTCGAGACCATAAATGGAGATATATATTAGAAAAAGCATAAATCTCAGAACAATAACCTGAAGATGTAAGAATGTTGAGAGACCACAGGTAGGCTGTGGAAATCAACTGGTCACTAGGTCTTTTCCCTCTTTCTAAAGGTCTTTTCCCTCTTTCTAAACGTCCAATTACCCTGACTCTGTGGATAAATTCTGACTGGGAATTTAAAGACTTTCAGAAGGTTCCTTCTTTGGCCTGAGTTTCCTTTCTTAGCATTAAAGTTACATAAACAATCAGCAGATTCTTAGTTGCAGTTATGAATACATATGTAAAAATAATGAATGAGAGATTTTATTTTTATGTAAAGGCTTTGTGATATCTTTTATGTCATTGTATATAAAAAAGTGATATGAAAAGAAAGTAGGCTGGGTGCGGTGGCTCACTCCTGTAATCCCAGCACTTTGGGAGGCCGAGGTGGGCAGATCACCCGAGGTCAGGAGTTTGAGACCAGCAGGCCAACATGGTGAAACCCTGTCTCTACTAAAAATACAGAAAGTTAGCCAGGCATGGTGGCAGGCGACTGTATTCCCAGCTACTTGGGAGGCTGAGGCAGGAGAATTGCTTGAACCCAGGAGGCAGTGGTTGCCATGAGTAGAGATTATGCCATTACACTCCAGCCTGGGTGACTGAGTGAAACTCCATCCAAGAAAGAGAGAGAGAGACAGAGAGGGAGAGGGAGAGGGAGAGGGAGAGGGAGCGGGGAGGGAGGGAGGGAGAAAGGAGACTGAATTATAAAGTGTAACTTTCTTTTTGGATATTAATTATATTTTCTAGATACTAATTTTATTCAACTCAGTTATAATTCAGGCTTTTGGTTATATTGTTTTTGAATTTTCAGATAGATATGTATGACTAAGCAGATAGATATGTATGACTAAGCTTTTAAAAGAACAAAACCATCACCTTTTCCAATATTTCTTCAGAGGTGATTGCACAAACATGAGCAATGAAAATACATTCTATAAAATACAAGGCCTCTCAATCCAGAAAATTTCCACAGAAATGCACGCAACTGTATAAAGAATGATGGAAGCAGTGAACAACTATGACAAATAGAAACAAGATGGACTAAGATATATCAAAACGCTGTTTTAAATTTGACATTCTTAAGATAATTTATTATGTTAACGAAACAGGAGTTCCCACACTCCCCTCGCAGGCTGTGCGACAGGGTTGTGGCTCATCTGTTTGGCTGCCGTGGGCTCAAACCCCTTCCAGGAATGGGAGCACACAGACAGATAGGTGCCGGAGCTAGGGCCAGCACTTTTGGGCTCTGTCCCCATGGTAGCATCTACGGGTGGGTGCCTGCCACTCCCAAAGCATGTTATAATGCTCTTTTAGCTGTGCCATCTGCAGATGGCTTAAGTGTTAACCAGCTCAGTGCCCTCTTAGTACCCAGGCTCCTGTCTGTGTCCAGGAAGAGTCAGGTCACACAGGGAAATTGAAGGATGGTAAATGCAGAAGATTTTATTGTTGGATGGAGGTGGTTCTCAGTGGAATGGATGAGAAGCTGGAAAGGGGATGGTGTGGGGAGATGATCTTCCCTTGGAGTTTGGCTGTTCTGTGGCTGATCTTCTCTATGACCATCCCCAGCCGAACTTGTCTCGACATTCAGATGCTCCTTCGCTTCTCTCCTTCTCTGCTGCACCGCTCTGTGGCTCTGCGGCTTTTCTGCATCTCTGTTCTTCTCTTTGTGGAGCCCGAGGTTTGGGGTTTTTATGGGTACAGGATAGGGAGGTGTGGCAGGCCAAAGGACAACATCTGAGTGTGAAAACAGGAATGCCTGTTCCCATTTAGAGCCGTGGGTTTCCAGGCTTGAGGGTGGGGCCTTTGCTGGGGAATTGCCCTCTTCTACCCAGGATTTCCCTGCCTCCTGTCAGTATTATATTATTAACATTTAAAGTGAGTATAAGCAAGAGAAGCCTTCTTTTTATTAACATCCCTGTTAGATTACATTTGTGGTGCCAAGTGGTAAGTTGTTTATTTACTTAGACAGAGTCTTGCTCTGTTGCCCAGGCTAGAGTGCAGTGGCATGATCTCAGCTTACAGCAACCTCCCCCTCCTAGGTTTAAATGTTTTCCCGCCTTGGCATCCCAAGTAACTGGGATTATAGACCTGTGCCACCAGCTAATTTTTGTATTTTTAGCATAGCCGGGGTTTCACCATGTTGGCCAGGCTGGTCTCAAACTCCTGATACAAAGTGATCCACCCAACTTGCCTCCCATAGTGCTGGGATTACAGGTGTGAGCGCCTGGCCCCCAAGTGGTAATATATTTAAATATCGGTAGGAATGACAGTCTCTGTGGCAGCATCTGCTCTTATCCTGTTAAAAGAATATGGAAAGTTCTGAGGTCAATGAAAAAAGGAATTTTATCTTTCATGTCACTAGCAAAAGTGATTATTCAATCTATGTGATTGTTTTCTAGCAAACATTCTGAAGTTCTTTTAAATCTAAGAGGATAATGTGTGTGAAGATGTTACTGAAACTGATTGGAGAAAAAAACTCTCTGACATATGAAAAGCTCACCCCAAAACATACAAATACATACACACATACTCATCTTTTCTCATATTTTGTTTTTCTATTCTGAACATTTTCCTGTGTGATTCTTAGTATATGGCATAATTAATTGGCATATTTGATCAGGAAACTACAAAAGAATAAGATCCCCTTATATATCACCCAACTCCTTAAAATAATGCATACTCAGACTTTTAAATTCCATTTGATTATTTTACCTTACTTTCCAGTTGGAATATAACTTTCCTAATATGTGCAATTGCATTTTTTCTTAATCCACTCATAATCTATTGTCAGTAATTCTAATGTATTTAATTTAGATGGCAACTTCTGTTATTTAAAATTTTATGTAGCTGGTTGTTTACTTTTATATTTCTATCCATAAAACTAAACTCTTATGAGAAAGTGCTGAAAAAATCCTGGGGGTGATTTAGAACTTAGAGGCATTCTCAAAATGGACCAAGGTAAATAGTAGCCTTTATTATCTGTAATGATTCACCCTGGGAAAATTAATACTTCTTCAAACTTCTTGCTTAAATCTTATATGTATTCCAAATTTTCTAAAATGGAATTAACCTAGAGGTTTTTCAAGACTCCATTTTTTTTTTTTTTTTTTTTTTTGTCTTCCAGACAGGAAAAATGTATCTGTGCTGTTGTTTTGTTAAAAATCCTATTCCAGCTACTACTATGGAAAAAGGAAGGGAAGAAGGGAGGAAAGGAAGGGAGGAAAAGAGGGAGAAAAGGAAGGAAGGGAGGAAAAGAAGGGAGGGAGGGAAGGAAGGAAGGAAGGAAGGAAGGAAGGAAGGAAGGGAGGAAGGAAGGAAGGAAGGGAGGAAGGAAGGAAGGAAGGGAGGAATTTAGTGAAGCTATTGAAGAAGACAAATGAATTTTCAGCTCTTTATTGTTTTTAATTTTACTTTATTTTATCAATTAATCTTGTCATAGCCTCATTTTAAAAATTTCATTAAAATATTGTCAATATTTTTCTAATTTAAAAGCATACTGTAGAGTAGAATTTCAGCATGCAGAATTCCAAAACAAAGGTAAGGAGAAGAGTTGCAATTGCAATGTTATAGTAAGTGTATCTGTCATCAACACTGAGCTTAAAGCACAGGGAGGGAAACCTGTGCTAAAGTGTCTTGAAACATCAATAAGCCTACAGCTAAGAAACAAAGAAGTGGAATTAGCCAGGAAGACCTAGGTTTGGGAGCTCAGAACACTTTTGATTAGTAAAGCTCTTACAATTTAAGAGTAGATCCTGCTGTATTTTCTCTGTGTTGAGCTGTGCTAAGGTGATCAGGTAGTCTCAAGCCTATCTCAGGTGTAAGGATTTCCTCTCAAAGAGATTAGTTTAAGTAACTGAGTTAGTTTAGTTAAAGGCTATGACTGTTAACACTAGCTGATTTCGGGGCCAAGCTTAATGCTTCCCAGAAGCAAAGCAACAATTTCTAGAAAGAATAGAACTTCTATAGGTGTTTCATCCTTTTGAAAGGCTTATACAGATACTGTTTATATTGACAAATGACACTTACATGAAATTAGGTTTGTGCACTTATGGAAGACTGTTCTAAATATATATGTATATATATATGTGTATATATAAACATATATACACATGCATACTTGCACATATATATGTATGTATGTTCATTTTTTCAGGGATTTAGTTTTATAAATTCTGTTTAATTGGAAATATGCTTTTGCACATTCATCTGACTTCTTAATACTGATTTATAAGGTATAATTGCTAAATTAATCCTGCTAAAGAGACTTAGAATTCAAGTTTAAAAATGTTCGAATACATTGACAGAAGGGGCAGCTAGCTAACTCAGTAAATAGCTCTGGGGAAAGGATGACCAAGTAATTTGACCCTACGTTGTAGCTGAGAATTCAAAAGGTCATCTAAAATAGTTAATTGTTGAATGGAAGTTAATTTCATTTGTAATAGGTTTACATCTTTAATGAATGTTAATATTATATTAAGTGCATGTTCTCTTCCTCCAAACAGAATTATTGTTTAAGAATAACTATGGAAACAAAAAAATTTGTAAATTTTTACAAATGGTGTAAACTGCCTACTAGTAGTTTAGAAATGATCACAGAAGGCTTTAAGTTAAAAGGAGATATTCTTCATTAAGACATCATTTCAGAGTCTATATCTGTCCCTCTTCCTAGACAGTAGTGGTTTCAAATGAAGTTACATTACTTCTATAATTTTTGATCACAGCTTTTCTGTAGTGAGATTCCTGGTATATTATGGATCTTTATTTGTTGCTGCAATATACTCTATTTTCAGTTAATTTTGATTTGATTTGATTTTAATGTATTTTATTTTATTATTATTATTATTAATTTTTGAGATGGAGTCTTGCCCTTGTCGCCCAGGCTGGAGTGCAGTGGTACAATCTCAGTTCACTGCAACCTCCACCTCCAGATTTCAAGTGATTCTCCTGCCTCAGCCTCCCAAATAGGTGGGATTACAGGCGTCCACTACCACGTGTGGCTAATTTTTGTATTTTTAGTAGAGACGAGGTTTCACCATCAGGCTGGTCTCAAACTCCTGACCTCAGGTGATCCACCTGCCTCAGCCTCCCAAAGTACTAGGATTACAGGCATGAACCACTGTGCCTGGCCAGTTTTAAATAGGTGCAAGTCAACAACATGGATCCACTGCTACCACCCCAAGAAAATATTTATTCTGTGTGTATACCTGGTATCTGTAGTAGAAGAAATAGCAATTGCTTTGATATGGAGATTTACCCCTTGGTGCAAACAACTCCTATTATTTCTACCTGTTTCTCAAATGTACTATCCTCCTAGATGGAAGTCTTGTGTGAAACCACAAAAAGCCAGAGAACTCAAGTTCCTTAGGATGAGTGATCTCTCCCCTATTGGAGAGATATGTTAATGTTCTACCACTGATAGTGTTAATTTATATGAATATTTATAGGACCTGGTAGCCCATGTTTATCTAGATATTTCCTTCATCTTTCTCATCTTGATAGTGGAAAACAAAGAATGTAGAAAATATAATGAGTATGAGGCCAAAAAGACTTCTTTAAATGTGCCAATAGAAATACAGTAAGGACTTTTCCAAAATTCAATTCATTAATCAACTTCAGTAAAATTTGTTTGCACTGACAATATTCCAGATATTTAGCTAAGTACCAGGGATTCAGAAAGTCCTATTTTCTTCCTTCATGGAATTCACATGTAGTAATTGAGGTAGGAAAAAATTAAAGAGGAAGAATAAGACAAGAAGCATCTAATTCTACATGGGAAGATGCAAGAAGATATCCCAAGTGAGCTAATAGTTGATAGGCATCTCACTCTAAGCATTGGGTAGGCAGATGAGGAAAGGAAGAACATTACAAAATTAGGGAACTATGTATACACAGGCATAAGTGCAGGAGAAAGTATTGTATGTTCAAGACCTCTAACTTTTTGGGTAAGGTTGAAGCATACATCCTTGAGTGTAGTGAGAGGAGTTTGAACCTGAAAAAATACTTAGGAATAGACCAAGAGGAGTTACATTAGAATAGGCATACCTTATGACTTATTTAAAATGCATTTCATAAAACCATAAAAAGCAAGAGAGTAAAAGCAAAACATATCAGAGTATATTCTTAGTAGTATTTTAAGAGTGTCATATGAAGTTTTAATAATAAGCATATAGTAGCTAGAATTGTTGCATATGTGTAGCAGGTTATATAGTTTATTTTTAGAAAGTATATATGTGCATTACTGTGATTATAAAACTTGGAGATAATCACAGTATCTTTACCTCACATTGATCAACTCCAGAATGGATGCACATTACATGTTGTTCTTTAATGTGTCACTTGGATGTAGTTTGTGTAAGTGAAAGTCTAAATAGACAACATAAGGAGCCATATTAAGCAAAATCCTTTTCAAATAACATTTAGAAATTTGGAAGGTATATTTACTATTTTAAGCAACCATAATTTCACCATTCGCAAGCTACTAAAATACTACCTTGTAGTATAACTTCCCTAAATTTTGTCCTCTTGTCCTTTAACTTTGAAAAATATATCCCTGTTTTAATATTATTCAAAAGTATGAATTATAACTAACTGTCACTCAGCTCTCTACTCAGCCTCAAATGTGAGGCCAAATCCCGTATGATTCTTTATTAGGTTTTTGACACAGCAGCTTGATATTTAAAAAGCAAGGAATTAAAGCAGGTAGCTGAATTTGAATGGCATCCCCAGGAGTCACACTGGAAATCAGTTGGAGAGCAAGCGTTAAACCCTGTGACCTTGAGTTTTCCTTCACCAATTTTGACTACTGGGCCTTAACATATCAACTCAGAGAACTGCATAACATCGTGATGCTTCAGCATCCTCCTGACCCACTCTCAAAGCAGCAAGATGGCTTGTAGAATTTCAGCTGAAGACATTTTTCAACTAACTATATATTCCTTGTCAGGTTTATTAATTGTTTGAAAAAGAAAAAAATGTGCTGAGTAAACAACAGGCTGAACAACTAAGTAACCAGTTTGAAGTATTCAGTGTCTCAATCTTACTAGTAGCTTATCCTTTTGAGAAAAATCAGTGCTTTCATTTGGTGAAGAATGTGGAAGGGAACTGTTCATTTTAACTCTTTGAAGTAGATCTGCACCAGTAACAGCAGGAAGTTAAAAAACTTCAGAAATTTTGACACTTATGATGGAATCTGGAAGAAATAAAGAGAGATTTCTCCAAGTCATTCAATAGAGAAAGTTTAAATTTTGAATAATGTATCCCCATGGGGGATACATTCCGAGATCCCCTATGAAGGCCTGAAACTGTGGATGGTACCCAATCCTATACAGACTATGTTTTTTTTCTATACATGCCTACCTATGATAAAGTTTAATTCATAAATTAGGCTCAGTAAGAGATTAATATCAATAATCATAAAATAGAACAATAACAATTTACTGTCATAAACGTTTTATAAATGTGGTCTCTTTCTTTCTCTCAAAATACCTTATTAAACTGTATTTAGCTATTTCCAGAAGACAGTTGACTATGGCTAACTCAAATCTCAGCCAGTCAAATCCTGGAAAGTGAAACATTGAATAAGAAGGGATGTTCCAATGAGAATTAACCATAAATATTTAGAAGATTTTAGGTCTGTTGAGCCTAATCTGTAATTCTAGTAAATCTTACAAATTCTATAGACAAAGCTCACAAGAGATTTTCAGCCAGTTTTTTCATTTCTGAATTTCTAGTATTTTCATAATTGTAAAAAATACTATTTTTGTGGCTTTTTAAATAATCCATTCTTTTCACTTATATAGTAAACCCTATTCCATAGAATCACATGTGTGTTAGTTCCATCTACTGTGGTTTGAATGTGTATCACCCCAAAATTCAGATGCTGAAATCTAATTACCAAGGTAATGTTATGAGGAGGTGGGTTCTTTTGAGAAGTTATTAGGTCATGAAGGTGGAGCGCTCACAGATGGGATTAGTGCCCTTATAAAATAGGCTCACGCCTGTAATCTCAGCACTTTGGGAGGCCAAGCGGGGGTTGGATCTCTTGAAGCCATGAGTTCAAGACCATCCAGGCCAACATGGCAAAGTCCACTAAAAATACAAAAATTAGCCAGATGTGGTGTCACGTGCCTGTAATCTGTTACTTGGGAGGCTGAGGCATGAGAATTGCTTAAGCCTGGGAGGTGGGGGTTGCAGTGAGCCAAAATTATGCCACCGCACTGTAGCCTGAGTGACAGAGTGAGACTCTGTCTCAAAAAATAGAAAAATAGAATGATAGAAGTCTTTTGCCCCTTCTATTACATGAGGACACAGCTGGAAGACCTTATTCCATGAGTCATAAAATGGGCCCTCATGGAAAATAGAATCTGCTGGCACCTTGATCTTGGACTTTCCAGCCTTCAGAACTATGAGAAATAAGCTGCCATTGTTTAAGCTACAAAGCCTCTGGTATTTTGTTATAACACCACAAATGAACTAGAATAACAGAATATTTCAATACATTAAGTAATATTATGAAAAATGAAATAGCTGTGAGACTGGTTACTTCTGAGCTCACCGTAGTCAGTCCCTTCAGAATCAAATCAAACAATTATTTCTTTTTCACTTTTGTGGAGATACAGAGACATATGCACATATATTATAAGTTTTCAAACTTTTGGCATACATTTGCATATTTGAATTTAGATGCAAGAAACTCTTCATTAGTGACTAATAGTTTAGTGAAAGTAAATCACCCAGATTTATTTGCATTAGCTGAGAATTTGTGTTCTAGCTTTCCATTAGGCTTGCGATTAAGAAAAAGCTTGAAACCAAATGATTGATCTCTTTATGACACAAGGGATTGTAGAACTGGTCCAACAACCCACTGTAGTTGTAAAAAACCATGAAGTGGCAACCAAAGAGAGATCAATCTGCTCTGCTCACCGAGCTTCTTCTGGATTAGGTCATTGTGCTTGTGAGCCAAAGCTTGAGTGTCGGATACAAGGAGAATGGGAAGGACAAGCCCTAAAGAACAAATTTTACTTCCATTTGCTGAAATGTGTGGTGTGTTATTATTTAGAGTACAGTACAGGTACAAAACCAGAAAGTGCCAAGAAAAAATCTATACAGTTCAATAAATGACTCTGAGAATTCTCCAATATTCTTAGAGCAGTAACTCTAAGAACTTGAATTGTCTAATTTTTAGTTAGGTTAATTAAATATTACTTTAGTGGTCTCAAAGAAGTTTAGAGAGAAATATTAATAGGTATACATGCTCTTTATTCTAAATAGTATGTGTCAAATGATCCCCAAATATTTATTATATGTAGAATTAAATATACAATTTGTTTTATATAAATGTATGTGGAAATATATGTTTGTATACAGAATGTGTACATAGAAATACATGTGCAGTCTATCAAATTTTCCTAACCTGTGTCTATTGGATATCCAGGTAAAATGATTATTTAGAGAATTAAAAATATACTTATCATTTTACACTCTTCGACTGGGTTTGTTTCATTTGTTCCCATTTTCAAAACCAGTGTCAGATGAGGTTTGCACTAGTCATGCTCTTGCTTTGACTCCTGTGTCCTCCCGCCCGCCAATGACTTCAGTTCCATTTCAGTAAGTCAGGGTTGTATTCTATCCATCTAAATTCATTATGCAAAACAGAATGTGCAGAACCGAGAGGAATATATTTGAGATAAAATTCCAATGTTGCCTAACACAATATAACTTACATTTTGATGTGAGCTTTTCACGCAAATGTGCCTTGGTTTAATTTGTCTTTTTTTCTGTCTCTATATATGTTTCATACCCCTACTAGATTGGAAACATCTGAAGAAGCATAGTTTACTTCTATCCAGTCACTTGACCGCAAAGACCCATCCAACTGGCCAGAGATGACAAACATATGGGGAACCATGAGGGAGTGATAGAGTGTAAAGGTGTAAGGATTGTTTTGCAGAGCAACTTCTAGAGATAGTATGTGCTACATTGTGTGCTGGAATTTTTGACCCACCGCCCCACCACCATTTCCGCAAAAAACAAAACAAAAACAAACAAACAAACAAAAACAGTGTGCTTTTTGTCAGGAATATTCACGCCTGCATTTTGCCTAAAGTGATTTGCTCCTTTCAATTTTGTTTCTTATTTACCAGAAATATCTGCAACGTGCAGAAGGGAAGTACAGGTCTCCTTGATGACTATAACTACAAATTAAAGAAGCAGCAATAACTTTCTCTCAGTGCAAAACAGAGTCGTTGGATAATAGGGCCAGAAGGGACTTTCAGAGGTCATCCAGTTCATCTATCTGCCTTCAGGCTGGACTGAAACCAAACTCACCTAGATAGATTGCCATCCACCTTATTTGGAATGCCTTCAGGGAAAGACATTCTAATAACCATTTTTAGTTATATAGTCAATGCTTAGCAGTCTGTACTATGTGCAAATACTTGCATTTCATATCATAATATTTTCTAAGCCCTCTCAGTTTTTAGCCTGTTCCTTCTAACAGATTCTATACTCCTCTAACTTAATCACACTTTTCCAAATAGTTTTAAAGTTTCCAAACCTCTGAGGGTATAAACCATCCCTCCTTACTAACCCGGACACAGTTTATTGACTGTCTATTACCCACTGTAATTGGCTGTCATAGTTTCTGACTGCTATAATTCCCCCCACTCTCTCTCTCTCAGGTAAATATTTCATACACCTGAGAGGATACACACACACACACACACACACACACACACACACACACACATATGTATCCTGAGCATTTCCTTTTTCACTTATGCCATGTCAGTCAGGAATTGTGTTTGGCTGGGAATAACCGAGATCTTTAACAGATTGGATTTAAAAAAAAAAAAAAAAAAAAAGTAGAGTTTTACAGAATTTTACATTTTCTTTCAAATTAAAAAAAAATGTTATAGATAGACATTCCATTGAAGGTAAGGTGATTCCGTATGTGACTCGGGTCCCAGACTCCATTATTTCTGTTCTGCAATCCTTGTCACTTGGCTTTCATCCTCAAGGTAGAAAAATGGCCAAAAAAATGGCCACTGCAGCTCGAAATATCACATCCACATTCCAGGGGGAAGGAAGAAGACCAAATTATCCCTACCAAGCAACTTACCTTCTTCTTAAGGAACTTTCCAGAAACCTGATTAAACACCTTTACCCCATTGATCAGAATTTTAACACATAACCACCCTTATTTGCACGAAAGACTGGGAGATGTATCTTTTCAAGAGGGTAAACTTTGCTTCAATAAAATCAACGTTGGAAGAAGAAGATAATAGATATTTGATAACAACTAGCAGTTTATTCTATACATGTTTTAACAGAGCAGTTAGCTACTCACTAGGTAGCTGTTGTAGTCCTACTCTGATAAACCCTATGAGAGGACTCTAAAGGAAAGAAAGAGAGCTGGTTATTAATTAGCTCTGTGGCTTTGATTATCACTAAAAGAATAGGTTTGGACAACATCACTGACTCCTTCCAGATATAAAATTATATAAACAAATAAAACTATTTAGGTCGGGCGCAGTGGCTCATGCCTGTAATCCCAGCACTTTGGGAGGCTGAAGCGGGTAGATCATGAGATCAGGATTTCAAGACCAACCTGCTCAAGATGGCGAAACCCCGTCTCTACTAAAAACACAAAAATTAGCTGGGCGCGGTAGCAGGCGCCTGCATTCTCAACTACTCATGAGGCTGAGACACAAGAATCGCTTGAACCTGGGGGGCAGAGGTTGCAGTGAGCCAAGGTCGCGCCGTTGCACTCCATCCTGGGCGACAGAGCAAGACTCCATCTCAAAAAAAAAAAAAAAAAAAAAAAAAAAATAATTAACATACCTGATAGGTATAAAAGTTATGCTGTAGGCCAGGCGCAGTGACTCACGCCTATAATCCCAGCACTTTGGGAGGCCAAGGCTAGCAGATGGCTTGAGCTCGTGAGTTCGAGACCTGGACAACATGGAAAAAACCTGTCTCTACAAAAAATACAAAATTTAGCCAGGAGTGGCAGTGCTTGCCTGTAGTCCCAGCTACTTTGGGGGCTGAGGTGGGAGAATGGCTTGAGCCTGGGAGGTGGAGGTTGCAGTGAGCCCAGATTGTGCCACTGCACTCCACTCCAGCCTGGGCAATAAAGCCAGACTTTGTCACCTTGTCTCAAAAAAAAAAAAAAAAAAAAAAAAAGTCATTCTGTGCTGTAGCAAAAAACTGCCAAATACCTAGATAAATGTCCGTAAAGGATAGTTCTCATGGAGCCAGTGAGGGCTGCCTGCTGCCTGAGAAAAGCCAGATTAATGAAGTTTAAGGGAAGAAGATACCCATGTAGCCATCTCTTTCTATCCCTCCCACCCAGTTTCTTCTTTATTTTTTTTTCATTTTTTCCCCATTTCTTTCCCTTTTTCTCTCCTCTCACACTCCCTAGCCACTGCATACCCCATACTTTTTCAGACGTTATTTTCTCAGTTTTATGCCTTCAAATGCAAGCTTACGCTTGAGACTTTTAAAAAAAAAACTTGTCTGAATTTCAAAGTTGGCTATTATTTCACATTTCTGGTCAGCCAACCCTATTTTAGCATTGATTTTAACTGTGGCATGTCAATGTGTATACTTTCTTTCTGTTTTATTTAATATGTTGAGACTGCCAAGCTTCATTAAATATGTCAAGCCATGTTAAATTGTACTTATTCTCCTTCTGATGGTAAATTTCCTATCTTTTTTTTTTTTGTTTGTTTGTTTGCTTTCCTTAGCCCACTGATATTTGCACAAATAAACCCAAAACCTTTTTTATTGCTATTGATTTTTGTTTTATTTTGAAGGAGTTTTAGTTTTCCTTTTAATTTCAAATTCCATCGGGTGATTACTTCTAACACTTTTTACAACCCCAAATAAATCCCTATCAGTGAGATCTCAATTAAGAAAGCCATTCTTACCACATGGTTTTAGAGAGTAAATAGGCATTATATAGGCACTGGATCAGATCTTAATAAAAAGTCACAGCAAAGGGCCAGGCGGGGTGGCTCGCCCTGTAATCCCAGTACTTTGGGAGGCCCAGCCGGGCAGATCACGAAGTCAGGAGATTGAGACCATCCTGGCTAATACGGTGAAACCCCGTCTCTACTAAAAACACACACACACACACACACACACACACACACACACACACAAAATTAGCCGGACATGGTGTCGGGAGCCTGTAGTCCCAGCTACTCGGGAGGCTGAGGCAGGAGAATAGTAGGAACCCAGGAGGCAGAGCTTGCAGTGAGCCGAGATCGCTACACTATACTCCAGCCTGGGCGACAGAGTGAGACTTCGTCTCAAACGAACAAACAAAAAAGTCACAGCAAAAACAACGTATCAGATAGAATGCATAGTATATCCAATACATGATCCAATTTGTTCTAAAAATCCTTGATGTCTAAGTAAGAGAAGATAAAGATTGAAGAATTCAAAGGGTTTAGAGGAATGAAAGTTAGAAAAATGTTAGAGATTGTACCAAATTCCCTATGTATATTGCTCACGCATAGATTTTTCTCTCGTTTTTAACAAGGGTAAACTCACTTCAGTGTGGTGTTATGTTGCTTTTTTGAGTGGGCAGGTAAGAAAGTGGAGAAACACTTGGGATGAGACCAATGATCTCTTCACCTAACTAGTCACTGTTAGAAAGACCTGTGTGGATTAGCCAGCCAGGAGAGCATACTTTTTCTAGTATTTACAACTCATATCTTTTAGGAGCCTGGAACTGAGACAAATGTGGCTGAATTGCAGTTAGTAATATCTGCCAAACTTGAATGGCTGTATTTTTAGTTTATACATAGCACAGGATTTTACAGCCCCAAAAATCAGAACAAAAAATTGAGATATATCTATATAGAAAATCATATATAAAATATATATGAAATTATATATATAATCAAGTATAAAATTATATATAACATATATAAAACATATATATATAAACGTGTATATATATATATATATATATAAACATGGATTGGATTTTTAAACTGTTGATGTATCATTATCTTTCCTGTTCAGACAGAAATACTATAGGCAAAGAAATAGTGCTCGTACTTAAAAAGTCTATATGCCAAGACATCCTTCATGATTGGCAAAGACTTTTTATTTTTTCTTTCCTGGTTAAACTATTCTTTTTGAAATCTAAACTTTCGCTATTTGACTGCTGAAGTTTTCTCCCAAAGCTTTATTTGGTACACAACATATTTCTCCCTTTTTCTTCAATAGCTTTTTCTATTTTCATTTGTCATTTATGATTTGCGGCATGTAATAGTTTCAGTGAGAAATACTTCCCAAAGCAAATATAAATATTTCCAATATATAAAATTGCAACAATTCTTTGCTATTCAGATACAGATGGAATATATAATCATTCTTTTGGAGAGGCAATTAGCACTTAGTTCAGTGACTTGGGATGTTGCAACTCATTCATGTTTTTTTTTATTTTTACTGCATTCAACCAATGTACTACATATCTACAATGGACCAACACGACTCTAAACAAGAACTGCCTCAGGATTCTCAGTGAAAGTTTACTAATGTAGAATATTAAACAAAAGGTCATCCAACTCTCTTTGTGCAGTCACAGAAATGTTATTTCCTTAGCATTGACTCAATGCAGCTCAAAAGTCAATTGTATTCCAGTTGTGAAAAATTATCAGAAGTTTTCCTAACTCTTTTAAAAAATTATAAAACATACTGATATCATAGATGTGAATTGCTATCGATGTTTATGATCATGCTTTATGCTATAATAGCCATTCAAACTTAATATTTTAAATTTTATTACTTATTTATTTTTCAATTAAACAAGATATTTTGTTGGCTTTGGGCAGCTGGTTGCTACTCGCATAGTAACAATAAGGCAGAATATAGAAACTTAAACTTTCTTTGTATGTTAAGCTTTATTTTATTTTAGAAAGATAAGGAAAGGATGGGGTAATTTCACCTGTTATTTATTTATTTATTTATTTATTTATTTATTTATTTATTTATTTTGAGTTCTGAGATACATGTGCAGAACATGCAGATTTGTTACATAGATCTACATGTGCCATGATAGATGTTTGCTACATCTATCAATCTGTCATCTAGGTTTTAAGCCCTTCATGAATTAGGTATTTGTCCTAATGCTCTCCCTCCCCTCGACCCCCACCCCTCAACAGGCCCTCATGTGTGATGTTCCCTTCCCTGTGTCCATGTGTTTTCATTGTTCAACTCCCACTTACGACTGAGAATATGCAGAATTTGACCATTCTTATTGTACAATAGGAGGAGAATGTACTTGAACTAAGATTAGATATGAAGCTATAATTGAACTGATGTGTTTAAAAATCAAATAAATGCTCAGCTTTAGGTACTGTTGGAATTAAATTAGAATTATTTTAAAAGTACCTCTGTGGAGACCTAACTTAGTAACATAGAGCTGACTTGGTGGCATTAATGTAATCACAATTGATGGGCTAGACAAGGAACTACAAATGAAATATGTATGGATGGATGATCCAGCAAATAAAAGACAACATGTCATATGTCTGAGAGAAGGCTTTGAGGAGGAAAATTGATTTATGCCAACTTTATTAAAATATTTTTGAAACCTGACAAATTGGTCCTGGAGACTGAAGTTGCAGTGAAGTTAATGGCCAAAAGGCAGTAAAATGATATTAAATGAACATTACATTTTTGTGCTTTGAATGTAGGGATTAATCTGGCCTAGCTAAGGAAAAATAGTTTGAGAGAAGATAATTTTCAGAGTTGACTCAATGTCAACTACTTTGTACGATGACAAAACAATTACTCACTTCAACATCCTCGTGCCACATTTGTAGTTAGATGATGAAAACTGTGTCTTAAATTAATGGGAGCTAAATCACATATGGAAAAGGAAGGCTTTTCCAACAAAGGGGGATATTTAAGTGTCTCAGAGACTTATTTTCTTCAGAGTTGTACATGTATGCTACTTTCATGTTCTTCATAGATTCGGTCTTCAAAAATGTGGTTGCTTTGTTTATCTTTTATTTGCCTGTTTGGATAAATATTTGTTGAAATACAATCAACATGGGCCAGTCCTTGCTCCGGGGATATCCAAATGTTTCCTACCAATAGGGGGTTCTCATTATTGTATAGATACCACTTATTAGCCGATAATTTTAAACATGTGTATATATATACTTTCATTTCCCTACTGTGCTATTTCTTCACTTCTATTCATTGTCTCCATTTCTACTACTCTTCATCTGTATTAAGCATACTACAGTCAAGCTTTCATTTCTATCATTCCATTGAAGCTGTCTTGTCAAGTTCATCAGTAGTGTCTGTATTGGTATAACCATTGGTCAATTTTAAAATGTCCTTTTAATTTTTCTATCAGTAGTTTTGGACAAAGTTGATCAATTCCTCCTCCTTCACTTGCCTTTCAGGAAACCACCACAGTCTCTTGGTTTTCTTCCTAGCTCACTGGTTGTGCCTTTTCGGTCTCCTTCACTTTTCCCATTTCCCCTTAGGCAGCCTCTGTCCTTAGCTGTGTTCTCTCTATTTAATTTACTTGCTTAGCGAACTCATTTAGTCTCATGGCTTTAAAGATCATCTATGTGCCAATGACTCTCAATTTTTTTTCCAGTCTAGCTCATTCTTTAACTGCAAAGAGAGTTGGGTATGTATACCCAAGTGCCTACTCAGCATCTCTACTTGGATGTCTAATAGATATCTCCAACTCAACAAACCCAAGTTCCAACTCAACAAACCCAAGATCTTCCCCACCCCTGAGAACTATCATAGCTTTTTCCTTCTCAATTGGGGGCAGCTCTTTTAGTTTCTCACACTAAAAACATTAGAGAGATCCCTGACTTAAAAAAATTTACCATATTGAATTCTTCAGGATATATTATTAGCTATACCTTTTAAACATACCCAAATTCTTATCACTTTTCACACAACTGCTACTATTTGGTTGAAACCACAATTATCTTGTACTTGAATAACTGTAATAACCATATAATTGATTTCTCTTATTCCAAATATTATCATAAATATATTCTCTTCTCAATAAAGTATCCAGGTAGTCCTGTAAAAACCTGAATCAGATTATATCAGGACATAGCATTACTTTGTTTAAAACTTATCCATGGGTTGCACATTACATTTAAAATGAAGCATAAACTCCTCCAATGACATGTGAAACCCCGTATAACCTTGCTACTTATTTGTCTGACCTCATCTCCAATTACTGTTTCTCAGCCCCATAATTTCCAATTTTTCCAAGTATGTTGGCCTTATTATTTGTTAGTTATATCAGGGATACTTCTACTTTACATTTTTTGCATGAACTGTTCCCTGAAGAGGGAAACAAAGAGTTTTGTTATGAATGCTGGATTCACTGAGAA
Source organism: Piliocolobus tephrosceles (assembly GCF_002776525.5). Taxonomy (NCBI): domain Eukaryota; kingdom Metazoa; phylum Chordata; class Mammalia; order Primates; family Cercopithecidae; genus Piliocolobus; species Piliocolobus tephrosceles. The sequence goes on along the minus strand of NC_045444.1, from coordinate 27,096,072 downwards.
TGATTGTAATAAGAAAGAGCTGAAGATGCTAATGAGTGATTGTAGTAGTGGAAAATTGATTACCTTGGATGATAATTAAATTGCTGATTTTTTTTAAGGGAAGAAAATACTTATTTCTTCAAACTGAATGTAACCCATTGTCAATTGCTTGCAGGAAGATCATGAGAAAACACTTCAAAATCTTAGTAAGCAGCTAAAATTTAGGTTTCTGAGTGTTTAATACATTCGTTTTAGTGCTTTATTTGATTTAGAATTCTGAGACCAATAGGAGACACTATAGTCTTCTAGAATTTTTACTATGTTGACACAAATCTTCATCTCTGTTGTCTTCTAACCATTTACAACATTGTATTTTCCTGACACTCAAGTAAAGAACAAAAGTGAAAGTTTGCATATCCTTGCCTTCTGGATTAGTCCATTTTCATGCTGCTGATAAAGACATACCCAAGACTGGGCAATTTACAAAAGAAAGAGGTTTCATGGACTCACAGTTCCAGAGGGCGGGGGAGGCCTCACAAACATGGCAGAAGGTGAAAGGCACATCTCACATGGTGGCAGACAAGAGAAGAGAGCTTGTGCAGGAAAACTTCCCTTTATACCATCAGATCTTGTGAGACTTATTCACTGTCACGAGAATAGCATGGAAAAGACCCACCCTCATGACTCAGTTATTTTCCACTGAGTCCCTACCACAACACATGGGAATTATGGGATCTACAATTCAAGATGAGATTTAGGTGGGGACAAAGCCAAACAATATCACCTTGCTTCCTCCTCAGATTCGAAAGAAATTGCCGTGAACTTCATTGTAAGACTCAGGAACATGTGCCTGCACGCACAATTCAGCCTCAGACATTTACTAGCTTTCTGTTGTGAATTATGTCATTGCAGGATCAATGAGGAGGCATAGCTACACAAGACACAAGCCCTGTATTAAGATCTTTCAATTTATTTAGGAGATAGGTCAAGATATTTCTTTACAAGATCATTTAAATATATATATACACACATAGACATACACACACTATATATATGTGTGTGTATATATACACATATGTATATGTATGTATATATGTATATATGTGTATATATACATGTATATGTGTGTGTATATATATACACATGTGTGTGTGTTTGACTTATACCTCTATAGCCTAAGTTGAAGACACTTGTGTAATTCATTCAACATACACTACCACCTGTGGAAACTGACAAGTGCCAGGTTCCCTGGGAGCTTTTTCAGCTCGGTAGGTATTGAACATACTGTCCTGTTCAGTTCTCTAAGTTTAGCTCAACTTTATTGATCAGAAACTGACACGGTGAATCAGGGTGTTTCTGGACTGCCATTTTGTCTGTTTAAGAAAACTGGACAGCAGTTGTGCACTGGCGACTAACTATAGCATGAGACCAATTTCCTCTCTACATATTACTGTGCATAAAAAGGGGAAATAAATAATTTTTCTTTCTTTGTACCCTGGAAGCCCCCAAGAGATAGGAAGTGCTTGTTCTTGCCTGGACTTCCATTTTCTGCCTTGCTTTTCTTACTTTACTCTCTTTTTATGCCCTCTTCTCCACTGCAGTTACCACCTCCCTGCCCCCGACCCTTGCCGCTACCTTTCTTTCCTCTCCTGAGATCCAGCAATGTATTTCTGACTGTTTCCTGTGTATTTCATATAGGTGCTCCACAGGCATGTCAAATTCATGAACCAAATCTGAACTCATTTTTTTCTTTTTTTTTTTTAAGTTCCAGGGTACACGTGTAGGATGTGCAGGTTTGTTACATAGGTAAACATGTGCCATGGTGGTTTGCTGTATCTATCAACCCATCACCTAGGTATTGAATCCAGCATGTATTAGCTATTTTTCCTAACGCTCTCTCTCCCCTCGCCCTACTGACAGGCCCCAGGGTGTGTTGTTGCCCTCCCTGTGTCCACGTCTTTTCATTGTTCAGCTCCCACTTATAAGTGAGAGTATGTGGTGTTTGGTTTTCTGTTCCTGTGTTATGAGCTTATCATATTTTACCCTAATCTGTTATTCCTTCAGTCTGTCTTGTTTAATTATGTCACCATCCATTTAGTAACCTAAACTAGGCTAGCCTCCTGAAACCACATAAGAATATTTCCTTTTTCCTTTCCCTTCCCTGACCCAAAACATGTCACCAAGTTCAAATTATTCTTAATCTTTAACTACTTCCAGAATTCACCTACTTCTGTCCATCCAAACTCCTCCTGACTTAGTTCTGCCTATAATAAAACTTGAGTAAGGTAAGGTAACAATCACACAAGTTGTTTTTCATCACCTGATCTAACTAATTTCAATCTATAAACCATTTAGTCAGAAAAAAAAAAAAACATCTTACTACATAAAGTACAAATTGAATATTCAGTCCCTTGCTTAAACTTATCTTATGAATTACAAGTTCCTTAGAAAGGCAGCCGTAAGTTCCCTATTTCACCAACCTCATCTTCCAGCCTTTCTTCTTATGCACCCTAGGTTTTAGCTGAATCAAGATTTCCTGGATCAGTGTCAATCATTCAACGACTCTTTAGTTTCATATATCCTGTTCCCACTACTTGAAATACCTTTACTATGCGATCTTATTCCCATCCACCAGAAAAATGCTTCCTTATCTTTTGAAGCTCAGCCCAGGCATTTTAACTCTAGGAAGATTTCTTTGAACTAAGTTGATATTTTAATATTTTCATTTCATATCTTATTGCAGCATTACATTCACTCACTCTTGTATTATTTTATTTATTCAACAAATATTTAATGAATATCTATAATGTATTTGCCCATGTGATAGGTGTGAGGAATTCAGAAATAAAAATATATTGTCTCTGATCTCAAGATGTTCATAGTTGAGGAGAAAATAGTCCTGGGGAAAAAAAAATAACAAAGTAATATCAACAGTTTGTAAGATTATATTTGAAATAGTGTGATGTGATATAAAGATTATAGGTGTTTTAGTCAGGATTCATGCAAAATCACGGTAACCACTCTGAGTATTTAAATAGATGGAAATCAAGGCAGGAAATTTTTACACTGTTGGTGGAAAAACTTAAAAGTAAATAATAGATGGTGAAGTAACATAGATATGGTGACAGAGTTTAAAAGAAAAAAAATACATTTACCTCTAGGCTGGAGACAAAAAGGGAAAACACTATAGTACTGGTGGCCAGTTTGTCCTCTGACAGCTAGAGCCATGGATGCAGCAGTGGCCAGAGGTGCTGACTGTGGTAGTAAATGAAGAAGAAAAAATTGCATGTCTTCTTTCCAGTCACTGCTTCCTGCTGTTTGCACTCAGTCAGAAGCCCACGGATATAGGAGTCTCAAACCTCGATTTTCTCACTTATCACATGGGCAGTAATACTACCTTGATGAACTGGTGTGATAATTAGTGGTAATGTAGATAAAATAACTTGTGGTGCACTGGGAAGTCTCATTATTCTTTGAATGATAGATAATATCATGATGAAATTTTACATATTCAAGTTTAAATGACAAAAGCATTTCAAAAGTTGGTATTTATTGGTCTATCTCCTTATCTTTGTTCTTCTGGCACCTAGCAGAGTATTTGAATAATTACTCATAATAATTATTAATGTATTTGTTCATTTATTCCACAAAATGTACATCTTTAGGTGGTGACTGAGTTGCTAAGGATACACAATGCATTCTTGCCTCATGGTTCAGTGGGTCTATTTAGATTTCTTAATGGAAGAACACTTGCTCTTACCCCTGTCCCCATCTCCATCTTTTTGTAGTTTCTTACTGGCTTCACTGAAAAAGCAAAAGAAAAAAAATGAATGTCATTATGAATTAAAATCTTCTGCAGTGTCTGCTATTCCTGCACAGGATCAGGTTTTCCTGACTCGGACACTTCTTCTGAACCCTGAGAAGATACGGATGGCTGAGCCAGCAGCAAAGAGAATTCTGTGCCCTCTAGGCATGATGCATTCATCCATAAAGGGAGAAGAAAAACTTGCAAATCAACTTGTAGGGAGATATGTAAATTGATTAGGACAGGTTAATTTTTCTTTGTTCCTTTTTTTAAAAAAAATGATTCCTTTAAGATGGTTATTCAAATAGGTAGACATCAGATTCATTCCATAATTGATTAAATAGATCAGTCTTTTCAAAGACTTTTGACCAGGCCTACATTTATGTACCACATAGGCATTTTCTTCCCTAAAATAAGAGACAGTTTAAATTCATGTTCACAAAAGTTCTTGGCAATTACAACAGCGTAATATCAGATTAACTGGTCACTTGTAGGTAGTCATTTTCTACTGCATTTTGAATGCAAATCTGGTGACAGCAGTTTAAAAGAAAAAAGAAATACATTTGCAAAGCTTTGGCCAACATTACTGGATATTGTACATAAAAGAGATGCTACAAGAGACTTTTCCTAGCTCTCTTGGTCTTGGAGAGTATTCCTCAGTAATGATAAGGAGAAAGACCTCCTATCAAGTAGAATTGATCTAGCTTCGTATGTTTCTCAGAGTAGCACTATTCCTTTCCTCTCCGAGATGTTTACAGGGTAAAGATATTTGCATTCAAACCCAAACTAGGAAAAGTTGTCATCAACTGCCCTTCACAAAAGAAAAAGTATAAAGGTGGAAGGAGGTGGAAGGAGAATGATGTCAACTAGCTTTCCTGCCATGCAAAAGGAATGGTGAGCAAAGATGTTAGTAAATGTGTAGGTAAATCTAAAGTAACGGTGCATTAAATATTAATGATGCTTCATTTGTTGAGTTAAAAGAACAGGACTGACAGAAAATATTAAATATTAATGTATGTCATGGTAGGTTCTGTGTTTAGTCTTCACAAATCATGTAAGTGGTTCCATAGTAGCTGAGTAGGGTAGTGCACACAGGGAAGGACTAGGTCTTAATGAGAGGTAGGGAGTTCTTGCCAGCACTTTTCTTGTCTTGCTGTTACCCAATAAGTATACTTTCACTCACTCAGGAGAGAAACTTTGTGCAGTTTCTATTCTTTAATATCAAATCAGAAACTGTGTAACAAAAAAGAACATTATCACAAACAGGATTGGAATGTCTCACTCATTATCAACAGGTCATTTTTAATTGACCAAGTGGGTTACAAAATCATAGTCTCTTAGAGATGGTCTGTGTACTTTTAATTCTAAAGTTTTGTGTTTTTCTACACAAGACAAAAATTGAATGCCAAATTAAGTGATATATAATATATACAATATATATAATATACAATCTATAAATACATAATATAATATATAAAATATATAATATTTTTATATATATGTAATATATAATATAAAATATATAAAATATATTATATATTTTATATATAATATGTAATATATAATATAAAAATATATAATATATAATTACATTATATAATATATCATATATTATATTACATTTTATATTATAGTGTATAATATATAGAGTATATTATTATATATAATATAACATACAACATATACTATATATGATATATTAATATATTATATATAAATATAAAATTAATATTATATAAATATAAAAATTAATATAGTATATATAAATATATAATGCTTATATAATATATAATATATAAATATAATATAAAATATAAAATATAAATATAAAATATATAAATATACATAAAGTGCTTATATAAGCATTTTAAATACACATTTGGGGGCAAGGTTGGCATAAGAAGTTGTGGGGAAATGCAATGAAATATAGTACATGATTCTTACATTCAAATAAATTTAGATAATGGATGAGATGATAGATACCAGAAAGAATAAATAAACACTAGAACTTTTTTTTTTTTTTTTTTTTTGAGGCAGAATCTTACTTTGTTGCCCAGGCTTGAGTGCAATGTTATGATCTTAGTTCACTGAAACATCCCCCTCCGGGTTCAAGCGATTCTCCTGCCTCAACCTCATGAGTGGCTGGAAATGCAGGTACCACCAAACCTAGCTAATTTTTATATTTTCAGTAGAGACAGGGTTTCGTTATTTTGGCCATGCTGGTCTCAAACTCCTGACCTCAGGTGATGCACCTGCCTCAGCTTCCCAAGGTGCTGGGATTACAAGTGTGAGCCACTGCAACTGGCCAACATTAGAACTTTTAATATATGCATTTCAAAATAATTACGGAAGCATTTTCATAAGACGATGTAACATTGTCAAATATGAGATGTAACACTCGGCACAGAACCTAGTAACGTTACCTCAATAAGCATTTTTTGCATGACAGGTACACAAAGTATTATTAGAGTTCAGATAAAAGTCACTGTGGGAATTGGATAACTATGGAAGACTCATGGCAACTAATTTTAGTTGAGAAGTGGGAATTGGAATGTTGTTTTTGAACAATGGGAGGAAAGGAAAGAAAAAGCATTCTAGGTGAATGGAATAGTGTTAACAAAATCAGAGAAACAGGAAAGAAAATCTAAATATGTATTATTTTTATTGAAACCGTCAGACATTGTTATTTTATGTATTTATTTTATTTTGAGGTGGAGTCTCACTTTGTCACCCAGGCTGGAGTGCAGTTGGGGCAATCTCGGCTCACTGCAAACTGTCTCCTGGGTTCAAGCAATTCTCCTGCCTTACCCTCCTTAGTAGCTGGAACTACAGGCATGCACCACCACGCCTGGCTAATTTTTGTGTATTTTAGTGGAGACGGGTATTCACCATGTCGGCCAATCTGGTCTCGAACTCCTGACCTCAACTGATCTGCCCACCTCAGCCTCCCAGAATGCTGGCATTACAGGTGTGAGCCACCGTGGATGGCCACATTGTGTTATTTTGAATAAAGACTTTTATAAAACAGGCCTTTGGTGAAATAATATAGTCATCCAATAACCTCTAGGAAGTACGACCATGGTAAAAGAGTAGTTACATCCAGGAGGTACAAGAGGGGTAAGAAAAGTAGGTTACCCCCTGAGAAAGGAAATACCTCCTGGGAGAACCAGAAAGTGTTCAGCAAGGATTGAACTTGGTTTATCATCCAGGGGTGACTAAGGAATAGCTACAAGCAAACTACTTGATTCTAGAGTAGTGACAACTATAATGGACAACATTGCAGGTACCTGGGAAACTTCTTTACTGGGAAAGATTAGAGATATTTTGTTCTCTTTCCGAGATCTCATGCTTGCCCTGTGTAATCGATACTAGCTTTTTTGAGAAAATCATGCTAATGAAAAGATTTGCAGTAGAGTTTACAGAAAATAGTATAGGATTCAGCATTGAGGAACCTGTTGAAGTTAACAGAATATTGAATTTATGCAATTATGGGCTTGTCAATAGCAAACATATATTCTATTCTGTCTTCAAGAAATACAATAATTTCCATCATCAAAAAAATATCTCATCAGGCATTACCAATATTCAGCATTGGAGTCAGTCATACCCATGTCACATTATTTATAGCAAGACTTGGAAGATGCTCATTCCTGGACTTGCCTTAGAATTACAGGCATTTTTCATCACACACAGGCTGACTTGGAGACCTACCCAGTGATGCTCTACATTTCCTATCTCTCTTTTTTTTTCAGCCTCCTTAGTTCAAATGTTGTGAATAATTTTGTACAGTTATCTCACAAACTTCAAGTGAATTCTTTTTATAAAACTTTATACAACCTTAAATTATGGTAATAAGGTAGATAGTTAAGGACAAATTCATTCTTTTTCTCATGGCTGCTATTTAAAATAGTCACAAACGAGGAGGCATTTAATAAATATTTGTTGAAGGGATAAATGAAATGTAAATACTTCAATTTAACTTGGTTTGCATATCCAACAGGGTCACTAAGGAAAACTGAATTTATTGTTTTTCTTTGTGTTCTTGTCAACTCTACAAAAAAATGTATTTGAGATTGCTCTGAATTTGGGAAGTTATTTGCATGTAGTTTCAAAACTAGTATTGGCAAAGTAGTCTAAGCTGAATAACTTTTATTGAAAAAAGGTCTGGGATGGATAATTAAGTAATTTATAAAACATATATCTTTGAAATTAAGGTACACTAAGAGTAGAAAAGGAATGATATTCTCAAATTTATGTTTTGTATAAAAATAAGCCCTTCTCTTTGTGGCCAGTTTATTTTTCATAACTTATAACTTCTATGAGAATAAGAAAATAGATAATTCACCCAACAAGTATAATTATATAGGTGAATTCTGCAAGGACAATTTTGTTCGTCAATGAATTATCCACAGGTGCCTACAGTACTGAGGAGTAGTAGGCATTCAACATCTGTTTTATGAATTAATTTGTATTTTGATGTCAATGTAACTAGGTTGCTTTACATTTACAATTATTAAGTGTATTATTTTGTAATTTAAATAATCAGTCTCTGTTCTAAGTGAAAACAATCTTTTTCAATACTGAGCTTCTAAGATGACACTACCAGTTCACTAAGATTATATACTTAACACATTGGACAGATACAAATTATTGAATTAATAGTTTATAAATTGTATTCTGTTGAAGTCATACACAGATGGGTTAGTGTTTCAAGCATGCACACACTCAGGGTCTTCCCTGCAAGCTGATGCTCCTGGGTCCTACACTCCTGATGGCTCTCATCAAGCATTACCAACATTCAGCATTAGCCTCAGTCGTCCCAGCGTCACATTACTTGTATGAAGACTTGGAAGATGCTCATTCCTGAGCTTGTCTTAGAATTATAGGCATTTAGATATTTTAATTTAGAAATGCAATCACACAGATTGTGAGGGTCAGGTAAACAATTCTGTTACAGCGATTTGAACTGATATCTATTGTTAGGAACATGTTTTGTTGGAATATGAAATAGTTTATAAACACTTAAAATACTTTGAACCTATGGCATAATTGTCACTGCTCAAATAATTCTATTTTGAGTGCTGAACTTTTAGAGTTAATAAATATACAGCATATGACAAGAAAAACATCTATTTTAGCACTGAAAGTTATCTTTTGCCAAGTAGACCCAATTAAGATTTCACACTGCCTCCCACAAAATCAATTCAGATAAATGAAGATTTATTTAAGTGCATTAATACATTTAAAATTATAAATAATATTATTATCCTGTTAGAGCTAAATAATTTTTATTTTACTGATACTTGAAAAACATTAATATTGAATCATTTTTATGTTCTTCCTAATTTATAGATACATATATTTATTTTTAAAATATAGCATCTTTATTTTTAAAAATAGGATTCTGTCTCATCAGTGATGATGAAGTTGATAATGTTATGTATAAGAAATGGTTTTGAGTTTACTCTGCACATTCCTAAGTACTTTATACACATCAACTCGTTTGTAACCACAACTCCATAGACCAATACTATTATAATCTCGTGCTCACAAATGAAGAAACTGAGGATTAGGTGTTAAATATCCTTCCCAAGATCAAAGAATTGCAAAGCTGGCATATGCTGGAACTGGAATTTGATATTTGGTCAGACTCTGGAACCTGTGCTCTTATTCACTATTAGCTTATATTTCAGAACTAATGAAATGTGTGTTTGGTAAGAACTAATAAAATTAAAGGCAGTAGATAGAAAGTGTGCAATGCTTTGTTGGTAACGTCTTTCTAACTCCCTATCTCTCTCTCCCTCCCTTTCTTCTCTGTAACTCCTTCCTTCCAACCCTCCTTCTCTTCTTTTATCCTTCCTTCCCTCCTCAACCTTTAAAATAATAAATGCATTTGCATATGAATATAGTTGTTGAAATGAGTGGTTCTCAACTGGGAGTGACTTTGCCCCTCAAAGAACATTTGACAATATCTAGAGATATTTTTGATTGTCATATCTGGGGAGATGAAAATGAGGTCTAGAGGGTAGAAGTGAGGAATACCGCTAAACATCCTACAATGCACAGGGCAACTCCAACAACAGGTAATTATCTGGTATCAAATATCAGTAGTAGATTTGAGAAATACTTGTTTAAATTAAGAGAACTATCCCATAATTTCCAGAAAAAAGTTTACATTTGTCCAAATCCTCATTGCAAATATGATTCTATTTAACTTGAAACAAAGTATGTTTTTGACCAAAAATGATTCTATATATGTGATATTTCATAATTAATGCAGATCTATTTATGTAAGTTAACCTTGTGTTTTTTTCTTGCATGTGTATCTTGGTCAAAAAGATCACTGCTTCTTCTGACCCTTATAGTCAATACAATCAGAATATGTAAGGAGGGCAAAGCAAAGTTAGGAAGATGTTGAGAAGAAAGAGAAACTAAATGCCAACAGAATCTGAAATATAAAAAAATGTATATTTTTTGGTGGGGGTCACTTAGGATTAATCAAACATCAATTCCAAAGACATTTTTTTTTACAGTAAAATATTTAAATATATTTGTGTACTCCAGAAATTATTCACATTTGCATGCAGCTTCCCAAATGCCAATTTCAATAGTCATAACATTATAATTGAAATTACATGCTGGAAAATGTCATAAATGTGCTATGCAATGGTGGGCTTCACAAGACAATCAAGCAAAAATTTAGAATTTATAGAGCAGAGTAGTTTTAATACATTTCTTTTTTATTTATTTATTTTGTTTTTTTGAGACGGAGTCTCGCTTTGTCACCCAGGCTGGAGTGCAGTGGCCGCATCTCAGCTCACTGCAAGCTCCACCTCCCTGGTTTACGCCATTCTCCTGCCTCAGCCTCCCGAGTTGCTGGGACTACAGGCGCCCGCTACCACGCCCAGCTAGTTTTATTGGTACTTTTTTAGTAGAGACGGGGTTTCACTGTGTTAGCCAGGATGGTCTTGATCTCCTGACCTCGTGATCCACCCTGTTTATCTTTCCAACTAGAATAAAAGGGAATATCTTGCCAAGTAATAGGCTACTTGATTTAACAAAAAAGGTAATGGCAGTTAAATTAAGGAAAGGAAGATTTCACATAGTTTTGTTAATTACCATGTAAATGTTACCTATGATATGACATTTAAATCTACAAATGATTAACAAACATTCTTACAATATATAGCTTTAAGCAAAGTTCCCTGGCCTGGTTTAATAAATTGAATAGTTTCAAAATTCAAAGCAGCTTAAAAGGCCCAAATGCTTCTCGAACATAGGAAGATGGAAACTTCTTAAGAATGTGTGAGGATTGGGTGGATGGCAAGATAGCCGAATAGGAACAGCTCGGGTCTGCAGCTCCCAACAAGATGAATGCAGAAGGCGGGTGATTTCTGCATTTCCAACTGAGTTACCTGGCTCATCTCACTGGGAGTGGTTAGACAGTGGATGCAGCCCATGGAGGGCAAGCTGAAGCAGGATAGGGTGTCACCTCACCCAGGAAGTTCAAGAGATTGGGGAAGTCCCTCCCTTAGCCAAGGGAAGCCGTGAGGGACTGTGCCCCGAGAAATGGTGCATTCTGGCTCAGATACTATGTTTACCCCAATGTCTTCACAATCCACAAACCTATACCACCAAGGCCCTGGGTTTCAATCACAAACCTGGGCAGTCATTTGGGACGACACCAAGCTAGCTGCAGAAGTTTTTTTTTTTTTTTTTTTTTTTCCTGTATCCCAGTGCTGCCTGGAATGCCAGCAAGACAGAACCTTTCACTCCCCTGGTACGGGAGCTGAAGCCAGGAAGCCAAGTGGTCTTGCTCAGCAAATCTCACCCCCAAGGAGTCAAGCAAGCTAAGACCTACTGGCTTGAAATTCTCGCTGCCAGCACAGCAGTCTGAAGTCAACCTGGGATGCTTGAGCTTGGTGGGGGGAGGGGCATCCAGCATTACTGAGGCTTAAGTAGATGGTTTTCCTCTCACAGTGTAAACAAAGCCCCTGAGAAGTTCAGACTGGGCTGAGCCCACCACAATTCAGCAAAGCTGCTGTAGCCAGACTGTTCCTCTCTGGGCATGGCATCTTTGAAAGAAAGGCAGCAGCCCCAGTCAGGGGCTTATAGATAAAACTCCCATCTCCCTGGGACAAAGCACCTTGGGAAAGGGGCAGCTGTGGGCGCAGCTTCAGCAGACTTAAACGTTCCTGCCTGCTGGCTCTGAAGAGAGCAGCAGATCTCCCAGCACAGTGCTTGAGCTCTGTTAAGGGACAGAGTGACTCCTCAAGTGGGTCCTTGACTCCCATGCCTCCTCATGGGGAGATACCTCCCGGCAGGGGTCAATAGACACCTCATACAGGAGAGCCCTGGCTGGCATCTGGTGGTTGGCCCTCTGGGACAAAGTTTCCAGAGGAAGGAACAGGCAGCGCTGTTCTGTAGCCTCTACTGGTGATAACCAGGCAAACAGGGTCTGGAGAGGACCTCCAGCAAACTCCAGCAGACCTGCAGCAGAGGGGCCTGGCTGATAGAAGGAAAACTAACAAACAGTAAGGAACAGCATCAACATCAACAAAAAGGACATCCACTCAAAAAACCCACTCGAAGGTCACCAACATCAAAAACCAAAGGTAGATAAATCCACGAACATGAGGAAACACCAGCACAAGAGGCTGAAAATTACAAAAACTGGAACGTCTCTTCTCCAGAGGATCACAACTCCTCGCCAGCAAGAGTACGAAACTAGATGGAGAATGAGTTTGACCAATTGACAGAAGCAGGCTTCAGTAGGTGGGTAGTAACAAACTCCTCCAAGATAAAAGAGCATGTTCTAACCCAACGCAAGGAAGCTAAAAACTTTGAAAAAAAGTTAGAGAATTGCTAACTAGAATAACCAGTTTAGAGAAGAACATAAATGAACCGATGGAGCTGAAAACTCAGCACGAGAACTTCATGAAGCATACTCAAGTATCAATAGCGAAATCTATCAAGCAGAATAAAGGATATCAGAGATTGAAGATCAACTTAATGAAATAAAGTATGAAGACAAGATTAGAGAACAAAGAACGAAAAGGAACAAACAAAGCCCCCAAGAAATATGGGACTGTGTGAAAAGACCAAACCTACGTTTGACTAGGGTACCCGAAAGTGACGGGGAGAATGGAACCAAGTTGGAAAACACTCTTCAGGACATTATCGAGGAGAACTTCCCCAACTTAGCATGTCAGGTCAACATTCAAATTCAGGAAATACAGAGAACACCACAAAGATATTCCTTGAGAAGAGCAACCCCAAGACAGATAATTGTCAGATTCACCAAGGTTGAAGTGAAGGAAAAAATATTAAAGGCAGTCAGAGAGAAAGGTCGGTTTACCCACAAAGGGAATCCCATTTGACTAACAGTGGATCTCTCCGCAGAAACCCTGCAAGCCAGCAGGGAGTGGGGGCCAATATTCAACATTCTTAAATAAAAGAATTTTCAACCTAGAATATCATATCCAGCCAAGCTAAGCTTCATAAGCAAATGAGAAATAAAATCCTTCACAGACAGACAAATGCTGAGAGATTTTGTCACCACCGGGCCTGTCTTATAAGAGCTCCTGAAGAAAGCACTAAATATGCAAAAGAAAAACAGGTACCAGACATGGCAAAAACATACCAAATTGTAAAGTCCATCAATACTAGAAGAAACAGCATCAACTAATGGGCCAAATAACCAGCTAGCATCGTAATGACAGGATCAAATTCACACATAACAATATTAACCTTAAATGTTAACAAGCTAAATGCCCCTATTGAAAGACACAGACCGGCAAGTTGGATAAAGAGTCAAGACCCATTGATGGGCTGTATTCAGGAGACCCATCTCACATACAAAGACATACATAGCCTCAAAATAAAAGAATGGAGGAATATTTGCCAAGCAAATGGAAAGCAAAAAAGTAGGAGTTGCAGTCTTATTCTCTGATCAAACATACTTTAAACTGACAAAGATCAAAAAAGACAAAAGCATTACATAACGGTAAAGGGATCAATGCAACAAGAATAGCTAAGTATCCTAAATATATATGCACCCAATAGAGAAGCACCAAGATTCATAAAGCAAGTCCTTGGAGACCTACAAAGAGACTTAGACTCCCACACAACAATAATGGGAGACTTTGAGACCCCACTGTCAGTATTAGATAGATCAATGAGACAGAAAATTAACAAGTATATTCAGGACTTGAACTCAGCTCTGGACCAAGTGGACCTAATAGACATCTACAGAACTCTCCACTCCAAATCAACAGAATATACATTCTTCTCAGCACCACGTCACACTTATTCTAAAATTAACCATGTAATTGGAAGTAAAATACTCCTCAGCAAATGCAAAAGAACAGAAAATATAACAAACAGTCTCTCAGACCACAGTGCAATCAAATTAGAATTCAGGATTTAGAAGCTCAGTCAAAACCGCACAACTACATGGAAACTGAACAACCTGCTCCTGAATTACTACTGGGTACATAACGAAATTAAGGCAGAAATAAATAAGTTATTTGAAACCAATGAGAATAAAGACACAGCATACCAGAATCGCTGGGACACAGCTAAAGCAGTGTATGGAGGGAAATTTATAGCACTAAATGCCCACGGGAGAAAGCAGGAAGAATCTAAAAGTGACACCCTTACATCACAATTAAAAGAACTAGAGAAGCAAGAGCAAACAAATTCAAAAGTTATCAGAAGACAAGAAATAACTAAGATCAGAGCAGGACTGAAGGAGTTAGAGACACAAGAAACCATTCAAAAAATCAATGAATCCAGGAGCTGGTTTTTGAAAAGATCAATAAAATAGACCACTAGCCAAACTAATAAAGAAGAAAAGAGAGAAGAATCAAATAGACACAATAAAAAATGATAAAGGGGGTAACACCACTGATCCCACAGAAATAGAAACTACCATCAAAGAATATTATAAACACCTCCATGCAAATAGACTAGAATATCTAAAAGAAATGGATAAATTCTTGGACACATACACCCTCCCAATACTAAACCAGGAGGAAGTCAAATCCCTGAAGAGACCAATAACAAGTTCTGAAAATGAGGCAGTAATTAATACCCTATCACCCAAAACAAGTCCAGGACCAGATGGATTCAGAGCCAAATTCTACCAGAGGTACAAAGAGGAGCTGATATCTTTCCTTCTGAAACTATTCCAAACAATAGAAAAAGAGGGACTCCTCCCTAACTCATTTTATGAGACCAGCATCACCCTGATACCAAAACCTGACAGGGACACAACAGAAAAATAAAATTTCAGGCCAATATCCCTGATGAACGTCCATGAGAAAATCCTCAATGAAATACTGGAAAACAATCTGGCAGCACATCAAAAAGCATATCCACCATGATCAAGTCAGCTTCATTTCTGGGATACAAGGTTGGTTCAACATGTGGAAATCAATAAACATAATTTACCACATAAACAGAACCAATGACAAAAACCACATGATTATCTCAATAGATGCAGAAAAGGACTTTGATAAAATTCAACACAACTTCATACTAAAAACTCTCAATAAACTAGGCATTGATGGAACATATCTCAAAATAATAGGAGCTATGTATGACATACCCCCAGCCAATATGATCCTGAATGGGCAAAAGCTGGAAACATTCCCTTTAAAAACTGGGACAAGACAAGGACTCCCCTCTTTCACCACTCCTATTCAACATAGTACTGGAATTTCCGGCCAGGACAACCAGGCAAGAGAAAGAAAGCATATTCAAATAGGAAGAGAGGAAGTAAAATTATCTCTGTTTGCAGATGACATGATTGTACATTTAGAAAACCCCATTGTCTCAGCCCCAAATCTCCTTAAGCTGATAAGCAACTTCAGCAAACTCTCAGGATACAAAACCAATGTGCAAAAATCACAAGCATTTTTAGACAACAATAGACAAACAGAGAGTGAACTCCCATTCACAGTTGCTACAAAGATAATAAAATACCCAAGAATATAACTTAAAAAGGATGTGAAGGACTTCTTCAAGGAAAACAACAAACCACTGCTCAAGGAAATAAGAGAGGACACAAAAAAATGGAAAAACATTCCATGCTCATGGATAGGAAGAATCAATATCATGAAAATGGTCAAACTTCCCAAAGTAATTTATAGATTCAATGTTATCCCCATCAAGCTAGCATTGCCTTTCTTCACAGAATTAGAAAAAAAACTACTTTAAATTTTATATGGAACCAAAAAAGAGCCCATATAGCCAAGACAATCCTAAGCAAAAAGAACAAAGCTGGAGGCATCACACTACTCAACTTCAAACTATACTACAAGGCTACAGTAATTAAAATAGCATGATAGTAGTACATATATATATATATAGAGAGAGAGTAGTACATATATATAGTTATACTTATATATAGTAGTGTCACACCAATGGAACACAGCAGAGGCCTCAGAAATAACACCACACATGTACAACCACCTGATCTTTGACACACCTGACAAAAACAAGCAATGGAAAAAGGATTCCCTATTTAACAAATGGTGTTGAGAAAACTGGTTAGCCATATTCAGAAAACTGAAATTGTACTCCTTACTTACACCTTACAAAAAATTAACTCAAGATGGATTAAATACTTAAATGTGAGACCTAAAACCATAAAAACCCTAGAAGACAACCTAGGCAATGCCATTCAGGACAGGCATGGGCAAAGACTTCATGACTAAAATACCAAAAGCAATGGTAACAAAAGCCAAAATTGACAAATTGGATCCAATTAAACTAAAGAGCTCCTGCACAGCAGAAGAAACTATCATCATAGTGAACAGGCAACCTGCAGAATGGGAGAAAAATTTTGCAATCTATCCATCTGACAAAGGGCTAATATACAGAATCCGTAAGAAACTTAAACAAATTTACAAGATAAAAACAAACAGCCCTGTTAAAAAGTGGGCAAAGGATATGAACAGACACTTCTCAAAAGAAGACATTTATGCGACCAACAAGCATGTGAAAAAAAAAGCTCATCATCACTGGTCATTAGAGAAATGCAAATCAAAACCATGATGAGATACCATCTCATGCAAGTTAGAATGGTGATCATTAAAATGTCGGGAAACAACAGATGCTGGAGAGGATGTAGAGAAATAGGAACACTTTTACAGCGTTGGTGGGAGTGTAAATTAGTTCAAACATTGTGGAAGAGACAGTGTGTTGATTCCTCAAGGATATAAAGCCGGAAATACCATTTGACCCAGCAATCCCATTACTGGGTATATACCCAAAGATTACAAATCATTCTATTATTAAGACACATGCACATGTATGTTTATTGCAGCACTATTCACAATAGCAAAGACTTGAAACAAACCCAAATGCCCATCGATTATAGACTAAATAAAGAAAATGTGGCACATATACACCATGGAATACTTTGTAGCCATAAAAAAGGATGCGTTCATGTCTTTGCGGTGACATGGATGAAGTTGGAAACCATCATTCTCAGTAAACTAACACAGTAACAGAAAGTGAAACACCGCGTGTTCTCACTCATAAGCAGGAGTTGAACAATGAGAAGACAAGGACACAGGGAGGGGAACATCACACACTGGGGCATGTTTGTGAGAGGGGGGCAAAGGGAGGGACAGAATTAGGAGAAATACCTAATGTAGATGATGGGTTGATAGGTGCAGCAAACCCCCATGGCACCTGTATAACTAAGTAACAAACCTGCACATTCTGCACATGTATGCCAGAACTTAACATATAATTAAAAAAAGAAAAAGAATGTGTGAAGATGAAAACATATAGACCTCTCAGAAAACATTAGTATATTGTCCACTGTTTTTTACATGAATTTTTGTTATTTATTTTATTATACTATAAAAATAAATCCTTTGTAAAAAGCAAGATATATCAAAAGTCTTAACTTTTATTTTCTCATAAGTGTATTTTGCTATTTGTTGTATTTATGAAATACAGACTTTTCCACATATACTTTTATTTAAAGCATCTTATTACATAGATGGTTGCAATCAGCTACTCATTCTCTATTTTGTAAAGTGCACAATTTGGAAATGGAAAAGGAAAAGCATTTCCAGTCTTTTCATGAAATTTATTATTAGAAACCATAACAGTATAGACAATTTTCATAATGTCTTTTTCCAAAGATTCAAAATTTCAGTAGAGTCACATGTATCTGCAAACATAGGGTAACTGCTCCTGGGTGATGTTTTAAGAGCTCTTTTGACACTATCATTTTTACTTATGCAGAGATAAAATTTATAGATCGAATGTCATAGAAACAAGTTGAGAACCTTGATTAACCAGATTTGAATGCCCTGACAAATTGATTTCTCTGGTCAACACACTGTTGTTACCTGAAGAAGTCTCTCATTTCAACTTGCATTATTGAAAATCTTTCAAGACTGTAACGTTCAATGTTCCTGGTTTCATAATGAGACTACACTGCTAAAAGTGACTCTCTCCTTGTTAACTGATTCTCTTGAAGTGTTCTAGGGTAATTATTCATGCATCAGCTCCAGTATAGAATATTACAGATGTATAATGTGTAAAAGCTAGGAATGATTAGTCATTTGTTTACATTTTTAAACCAAAATTCCTGATGTGAGTTTTAAAAAAGAAAACACCTAAACCATTTGTCTTATTCTCTTAAAGTATAAAACAAACAAAACAATCGTTTTCATAAAATTAGTATTCTGATTATTTGATTTGCAAGTATTTATGGTTTAAGTGTGCTTCTAAGTTACTGAGATTCCTCAGGGATCAGTGGAAAACAGTAATGCCAAGCAGGTGTTTCCATAATAAAACCCAGAGATGGCCAGGTGTGGTGGCTCACGCCTGGAATCCCAGCACTTTGGGAGGCCTAGATGGGTGGATCATCTGTGGTCAGGAGTTTGAGACTAGCTAGACCAATATGGTGAAACCCCCTCTCCACTAAAAAATACAAAAATTAGCCAGGCATGGTGGCAGATACCTGTAATCCCAGCTACTCAGGAGGCTGATGCAGAAGAATCGCTTGAACCCTGGAGATGGAGGTTGCAGTGAGCCAAGATGGTACCATTGCACTATAGACTAGGTGACAGAGCAAGACTCCAACTCAGAAAGAAAAAAAAAAAAAAAATCTTTTTTTTAAAAACAAACAAACAAACAAAAAAACCAAATCAGGGATTCTCAACCTCACACTACTGACATTTTGGGCTAGATAATTTTTTTTGTTGTGGAGCAGAGTCTGGGGTGGGCGGTGGTGACTGTCCTGTGCTTGTACAATGTTTAGTAGCATCCCTGTGGCACTGCTATTCCTTCAGTGTGACAACCAGAAATTGTCTTCCAGTACTGCCAAATGTATGTGTGGTGGAGGGATGGGATTAAAGTTGCCCCTTTTGAGAACCACTGCTGCAACTTGTTAAAATGAAACAACTTTTCACAAAATCAGGAGATTTAGAGACCCAATGCATTCTTTAAATGACTCTCTTCATCGTTACAGATCTGTGATGAGAGAAAATGGGAAAGCATAGTGCTGCAGTTAACCCAGTTGGCGATTTAGTTCCACTGTTAAAAGTATAGAAACAGCCCAACAGAATGCAGGCAAGGAAAGCTACCGTACAGTAGAATTAAATGTTACAGCAATGTTAGGTTGAAAGAGAAGATGCAAGTGTTAACCCCTTTGCAGTCCATTTTAGACAGGTGATGCCCAGCCTTCGCATGTGGCTCTTCCTGCCGGGATACCCTGATTGCTGCCGTAGGAGCTGCCCCCGTTGGAGCTGCTCTCTGGCCCCAGCAGTGGAAATGGGTCCTCTGGGGTCCGCAGGACAGGACAAGGTGTGGCCATTTTCAACTGGGAGTTCAGTGAGGAGGAAGTCTACATGGGCGCTGGAAGGTCAGGAGCTTCCAGAGGTGCCAGGAGAAGTGAAGTATTGCAGACTGAGTCCTCTAAATAGCCAGTTGTCTCAGTAAGAAAACGTTAAGTCCCTGGAGCAGGAGGGCCGGGCTGGGCGCAAATCCTGCCTATGTCTCTCTGCGACTTTGCTCAAACCACTCAGTGCAGCTCTGCTCCTTTGTAAAATGGTGCCAGATTCCCATGCCACAGGGAGGAACTCGGGGCCATATAATATATGTGATACGATCTGTCATTTTCAACGTGCCCTGGAAGGGATTCAAGTTGTTGTTGCTGTTACGTGTTGTAGACCAAAATAGTGCGTGCCTAGCATGAGTTTCGTGTGGAGAAGACAGGGTTGGCCTTTGCGTCTCTCTTTTAGTGCCATTATCTCTCCTTTTTTTTTTCATAATAGTCGCCCTCCGGGGTAGTGAGGTTGGAACTCTGAATCTCATCCTGGACGACTGCAAATATTTCTTATTAACCGCCTCTTATTCCAGTCACACAATAGGAGATACGATCTTGTCCTCTGATGTAGGGAAATGGAGGCATGGAAAAATTGGCTTTGTTATCAAAAATAAGGTTGGAAGTTATTACAAACAGTAGCTCTAGAATTTCAATAAGGAGATACAAAAGCATTCAAATTAACTCAGTAGGCAGTTTAAAGATCAAAGAAACCGATTCATCTGTGATCCAAGATCATATCCTTTTGTTTTTCTCTGAGTGAGTTTGATTTAGGTCGTCATAAAACAAGCTTTAGTTGTTAACACATTTTTTTTTAATAAAAACAAAAATTTTCTCAGAAAGATTTTTAGACGCTATCTGGACACATTTGAATCGAAGCAAGAAATTAAGGTTTGTTATTAAACTTCTATGGTCACTCAGACTTCCTTTTTAAAAAATATCTTTTATTACTATGTGGTTTATTTTCAATATTCAGTACTGCTCGTCAAGGTTATGTGTGTGTGTGTGTTTTCCTTTGAGTCATACATTCCTTGATTTTTTACAGAAGACTGAACACAGAAAAGGGACTTAATTAACTGGTAACTCCTTATACTGATTAACTCTACCTACATTGTGATCTGAGTTGAAGCATCATTTCTATTGACCTATCGTACCATGGCCTTGATTTAAGAGTGAGCCATGTAGCTAGCTGTATAGTAGCTGTATAATTAGAGAAAAATGTATAATTATACAGAGCAATAGCTGTGGTTTTATGTGTTATTACTTATAATTCTAGTATAAAATTATTATAAATTAGATTTTTAGAAAATTATTAATTTGCTTCAATTATATTATAGTTATTGATTCTAGTTCTAAAGTGGAATAATAAGGGATGTCTGCCGTAATTGTAAAAAAAAAAATTCATTTTACTTCAGAAGCAAGTGGATTTAAAGCTTCTTCCTTGTTACCTTCTGTGAACACTGCAAGAAAACTGTTAAAAATTATACTGTGGAAAGTTTGTGCTAACGCACACAAACTTCTCACATTTAGTATGTTCCCATGTAGTACATAATAAATTATTTCACAGTCCATAATATAGGGAAGCTGATGTAAGAAGAAATCCACTTCGCTCTTAAGGCAAAACAATTAAAAATCTTAGCATTTTTAAACATTAAGTTGTTTTGCTGTATGGGTTGTTTTTCAGGTTTGTAGAATTTTATGAACATCATATAAAATGGTTGAAATTCTAAATTCCAATTTTTCAAATATTCTAAAAGTACTATACAATTTTATTCATACCACCCAACATAAAGATTGAAATGCTATTAGCATAAATTTAGGAAGGCTCTGTTAAATCCCATCTTTTATCCTAAAATATGTTCTCTCAAAGATATTAAATATATGTTGAACAGTTCTCCACTAGGTCCTTTACTTGCCTGTATAATTAAAATATTAGCTCCCATTTTTAATTGTTCTATAATCTAGAACTGACTCTTCCTTTTCTCAGCTCAGTTTAACTCCTTGGCTTTCATTATGGGCACTACTGATTCATCATGGTGATCTGGATGTTTCTTTTGGTTCTCATCCCAGAATAAATCTTATGCTTTATTATATGAGTACCTATGTTCCTGGATGAACTCTAAATCCTTATTCAGTACTAAATATAGCACCTGTTCTCAACATAAGACATGCCATCTATTCCCCTTTTAGCTGTTCTTTTCTATGTAGGTGTTCTCTAGGAACAGTCCTAAAAGAAAGACTGAAGGAAATATAAGGCATGGAAGTCACTCTAACAAGTGGCAGGCATATGCATAATTAGAAATGAAAAGTGCATATATTGTAACCATGGATCTGGGGTTAAATGGGACACAATCCTAGTTAGAATTTTCCAGGTATTCCTTACATTACATATGAATGAATGAATGAATGAATGAATGAGTGAGTGAATGAAAGAATAGATTATTGTGTTTCAAACACATTTATCCACATTACACACACACACACACACACACACATACACACCCCGAGAAAGATACACTGAAGTAAAACAGATACACAAAAAATGGGATGAAGTCACAGATGAACGGACGCCATAATCAACTTAAGCATCAACTATCCTGATATACTTAAACTCTCTATAGTGTTTATCCTTTACAGAAAAAGAAGATGTCTAGCTTATTATTAAAAATCTACATTTAAATGTTAATTTAGAAATATCTACATGTGGTGGGAAATAATTTAACTTAGATACTTCACTTCCAAATGTTATATAGTCAATGCACTCCTGCTACCCAGAATCCCCATAATGAGAAGAATTTTATGTACAATTTGTAAAACTCAGATAATATAATATGTAAACAATTACTTGCATTTTAAATGCAAACTCATTAAGGACACATGTAAACTCCAAGTAATCAACCTTGCAGAACGTCTTAGTTCTAATAGTTTACATATAAAAATCTGTAAAATAATTGTTTAGGATTTTGAATATGCTTGGAATGGGCTTATTATTTTTTCTCCCCTTCTGCTTGAATACTTGTGACTAGAAAAAACAGCCTACGTTGAGCTAGGATGCTGAAAAGACAATGTTGCTTTTGTCTCTCATGACGATCCTCAATACCAATGCAGTTTGAAAAATACTCTAACTCTGAGATTTTCCCAACAGAATGATAATACAAAAATTAAGCTCATATTATTCTTAAGGTATTTGGAAGTTAATTAAAAGCAATGACCAAAGTGCATGATTTTATACATTTTGTATTTATATTTCAATAAATATAGGCTGGTGACCAAAGAGAAATTTCAAAATAGTCGAGGTTCTTTACATATGGTTCTTATATCACAAAGGAGAATTTTAAGTCATAGAAACATTTTTAATTCATCTTTTCTGTCCATTTCCTTTCTCCTATTCAAACAGCTAGTCCCTTATTAATCTCTTCAAAATTATCATAAAAATTATTTTCCTTCCTTGGGTACTTTTATTTGTCCACCAGTCAAAATTATCCTCCTGATTCTCAATTACAAAATCTTCTAACAGAAACACTTTTACAAGCCCTTCTTAGCAGAAACAGAAGGGGAAAGAACGGGAATATTCATATATTAATAACTTGCTTCTATTGTCATATATACATCAGTGAGCTTTGATTTATGATAATTTACTCTTCTTATGCTTAGCCAGGGGAGAAGGGTTTAAATAGCCTGGGTGTGCTTTAGTGATAGAGTATTAGTTTATTTAGACTCAGTAAAATGTGGGTCATTGATGCATCCATTTCCATTAATAGGAGTTAGCAACTGCTGCATATATCTCATAATTAAATTTACAGTGGTGCCAAGATGAGAAAGCCAGTGATGCAGCACAATATATTATTCTCATCCAAAAGGTGCTTTTCATTGTCTGAAGAGACAGATGCCATGTTCTGATAAGAACTATGTGTGTAGCTTTACTTACTTATGTAAATTATTCAATACGAAATGCTGCCAGTATAAATGGTTTACTTCCCTCCCACATCCTCTACTTTGAACCTAAACAGTTCCTCAGAGAAGCTAAAACGTTTATCTGCAAGAATCTGATTGGAAATTTATCCCAGACATTATCTACTGGTAATTTTCAAGGTAGGTTCTGAATCCAAGTAAAATAATAATTTTTTTTTAAGTGCAGTGGGTTAAAAAAAAAAATCACTTAAGAAAGGACAGATTTATGGAAGAGGGTTGGCAGACTCTTTCCCTAAGAAAATAGGAATTTAACTGGTGATAACAATTTTTTAAAAACCCAGTCATGGAAAGGTCTCTAGGAATTGTCCTAAGGGCATTAAGCAAATAGAGATCTTTATTCAAGAAAACCTACTAAATGAATGTTTGTACCCTTTGATCAACATCTCTGCCATTTTCCCCACCTCTTAACCCCTGGCGACCACCATTCTAGTCTCTGCTTCTATGAGTTAAACTCTTTTAGATTCCATATATAATTGAGATTACGTAGTACTTGTCTTTCTATGTCTGGCTTATTTCACTTGCTGGTAGATCTTAAGGGTCCCCACCACACATTAGAAACAATGGTAACTACATATGGTGATGGATATGTTAGTTAATTTCAGTGTCGTAATCATTTCATAATGTATACATATGTACATATGTTAAATCATCATGTACACCTTGAATGTATACAATTTTTGCCAATTATGCCTAAATAAAGCTGGATAAATAGACATTTTACTAAATTTTTGAAAGAACAGAAAGAGTCTGTGGCATTTACACTGTGATGCAATTCTTAGCCACTTTTTTCCCTACCCTTTCAGCTCCATGTTATGGAAACTATACTATGGTCATGTACAGTCAAGAATTTGGGAGCTAATTCTTCCAGCTCCCAGTCTGGGGGCCACAGTTTCACCCAGGAGGGTAGAATGCCAGTGTTTCTCCTCCCGCCCAGGCCCATATTGCAGAAGTTCTATTTTAGACAGCTATGACCAAGAGAACTGGTTCTTCTTCTCCACTCACCCACACTCATAGTACAGAAGCTCTGCTTTAGGCACAGAGTGCCAAGAATATTGGGAGCCTGATCTCCCTGTTTCAGCCTGTTCATAGGATAGGAGTGCCACAATGAGAGAGGCAAGCCATAAAGACCAGGCTAAGCTACGTACCCTGTCTCCAGTGTGCACCAGAGTGGGAATGACACTCAGCAAACAGTAAATCCCTGCCTCCTGCACCAGTGCAAGGTGTGGTGGTTATGCCTGAGGGGAAAGGTAAGTTATAAGATAAGGAGGCCTACAGCTTTACCTGAGGACCCTGACTTTATTTGAGACAGATTATGGGGAACTCCATGTTTTAGGACTTTGTCAAGAACAATGGAGATCTTGGTGGAGAGCGATTAAAAGGAAGTTGGTAGCTCCAAGGCGCAAGTAAAACAGAGCAGCCAAAAGTTTAATAGTGATAGCCATGATAACAGCCAACTCTTGGGGTGGGAAGATTGTACATATGCATTAGGCATATGCATCAGGAGCAATCAGAGCAGGGTTTGACAGCATTTTCAAAGCCACACTTGGATCTATCAACACAGAGTGGGCACCTGTCATAAGAGACTGAAATACAACCTCTGACCAAAAAACAAATTATATAAACAATAAGCTGCTTTGACCCAGGGTTGACTTCTGGCAAGCTAGGCTTAGAAATAAAACCACAATCATCCTTCTCAATTTGTAAGACCATGAGCATTCTCAAGTCTGCAGCCTTTCAGAAGTGATCAAAGTATTAAACTATTAAGTCCCTGATTGAATATGAGGGGGAAAACACTCCCTCATCTGTGGTACAGCTCTAAGCTACTGCATATACAATGACAAAGGGTGAAATTTAAGGGGGCCAAAGCACAACATTGGACAAATAAGTGGTTTGTGCTGGCTCAGGGGTGACCTAAAGGTAACCAGATTAAAAGAAAAAATGAGGAGAGAAATCTGAGCAGGGACATCAGAAATTGTAATACTTGGGGAATAGACTTTTCAGAATTAGTTCAGCTGAGTCACTGAACAAACAAACTGATTAACAAGCAAATAACAACAACTGACCTTTCAACACCACCAGCTTGGATTAGTATGAAGATTTGCTACAATACCTAAAATGTCCAGTTTTCAGCCAAAAATATAAATTATGAGACATACAACAAGCATAAACGTGTGACACAAATACAAGGAAAAATTATCAGGCAACAAAAACTGCCATTGACAGATCCCAAATGATACATTTAGAAACAGACTTCAAGGCAGCTCTTAAAAATATGTTTACAGACTTAAAGGAAACAATCTTTAAAGAATCAAAGGAAGATGCTGACAATACTTCATCAAATAAAAAATATAAATTAAGAAAGATAAACTATTTTAAAAGAACCAAATGGAAAATCTGCAGCTGAAAAGTGCAAACACCAAAATGAAAATTCACCAGAGGGGCTCAACAGTAGAGTTGAGCTGGATGAAAAAAAGAATCAACAAACTGGATGTACGTAAAGATAGAATATGTAACCTGAAGAACAAGAGGAAAATAATTAAAATGAACAAGTCTCCAGAGAAATGTCAGACACCATTTACTGCACTAACATACCCATAGTAGAATAGCAGAAAGTGAGGAAAGAGAAAAAGGGACAGAAAAAACATTTGAAGACATAATACCTGAAAACTTCCCTAATTTTATGGAAAACATTAACCTACATCCAAGAAATGCAACAAACTCCATGTAGGAAAAATGCAAAGAGAACCACACTCAGACATGTAGTCATAGTGTTGAAAGCCAAAGATGGAAAATCTTGAAAGCAGTAAGAGGGAAACAACTCAACAAGTAAAAGAGAGCCCCAACAAAACTATCAGCTGACTTATTAGAGTAGAGACCATTAGATAGTGAAATGACATATTCAAAGTACTGAAAATTCAGACACTCCATCAACAAGCAACTTAGCAAAAACTGACAGAAGGGAGAGATAGACAATCCAACAATAAAAGTTAGAGAACTTAATACAACAATTCTCAAGGCTCTAACAGAACAACTAGGCAGAAGATTCATAAGAAAATAAAAGGTATGAACAACATGATAAACCCACTAACAATTATCTATAGAACACTTCACCCAACAGCAGCAGAATACACATTTTTCTTAAGCACACATGGACCACTTTCCAGGATAGAACTATGAACTATATGCTAGTTCATAAAATAAGCTTTGGTACATTTAAAAGGTATGAAATAATATAAGCATATTCTTTAAACACAAGGAAATTAAACTAGAAATCAATAACGAAGGAAATTTGGAAAATATGCAAGTATAATAGTAGAAATTAAATACACTCCTGAATAACCAGTGCATCAGGAAGATATCACAAGTGAAATTAGAAAATACTTTGAGATGAATGAAAATGAAAACATAAATACCAAAACTTATGCAGTTAATGCAGTGCTCAGAGAGAACAGTTGTATATACATTTACGATATTAAGAAAGAAGAGAAATCCCAAATAAATGACTTACACTTCTACCTAAAGGTACCAGAAAATGACAGCAAACAAAACTTAAAGTTAGCAGTATAAAGGGACTCCTACAGACTAGAGTGGAAATTAATGAAAAAGAGAGAGGCAGACAAATAGAGCAATTACATGAAATCAGGAGCTTGAAATAAATTGCAACCAGCAAGTTTAACTTGACCAAGAAAAAAAAGCAAAAAGACTCAAATTATTAAAATCAAGAGTAAAGGAGGGAACATCACTACTCAATCTTACAGAAACAAAAAGAATTATAAGGACCATCATGCATAACTATATGCCAACAAATTAGATGAAATACACAAATTCATAGAAAGACAGAGATTACCAAATCTGACTCAAGGAAAGAAGATAAAACATCTGAATAGACTACACTAAAGAGGTTGAATTACTAGTTTTAGATTTTCCACAAAGAAAAGCCCAGATAGCTTTAAGGAGAATTCTACTAAACAAAAAGAAGAATTAATACCAGCTGTTTGCAAACTATTTTATAAATAAGGAGAGAACACTGCCTAATTCATTCTATTAAGCAAGTATTATCCAGATTTCAAAACTAGATAAAAACATTACAAGAAAAGAATGCAACAGACCAATATCCCTTATGAATATAGAGGCAAAAATCTCAACAAAATACTAGCAAACCAAAGCTATCAACATACAACGTAGGTTATATACCAAGACCAAATGGGATTCTAGAAATGCAAAACTGGTTTAACATTTGAAAATTAGTGTTAATATTAATAGAATAAAGGGGAAAATATGATAATTTCAATAGATACAGAAAAAGCATTTGAAAAATTTCAATACCTTTTCCTTATGAAAATTCCTCAGGAAACTTGGAGTAAAAGGGAGCTTTATCATCCTAATAAAGGGGAACAAAACCTACAGGTGACAACATACTTCATAGTGAAAGACTGAACGCTTTTCTCTTAAAATTAGGAGCAAGAGAAGAATATCTACTCTCTCCACTTGAAATTAACCTTGTACTAGAGGTTCTAGCTAGGTCAGTTAGGTAAAAATAAATAAATAAATATATATATAAAAGGCATACATATTTTAAAAAGTA
Source organism: Piliocolobus tephrosceles (assembly GCF_002776525.5). Taxonomy (NCBI): domain Eukaryota; kingdom Metazoa; phylum Chordata; class Mammalia; order Primates; family Cercopithecidae; genus Piliocolobus; species Piliocolobus tephrosceles. The sequence goes on along the minus strand of NC_045444.1, from coordinate 27,067,875 downwards.
AAGATATCTCTCCTTGTGTATGATGTGACCTTATGTGTAGTAAATCTTAAGAAATCCACAAGCTACTTGAACTTACAGATGAGTTCAGACAGCTTATAGGACCCAAGATTAGCATACAAAAATCAATTGTATTTCTGTACACAGTAGCAATGAACATTTTTAAAATGAAATTTAAAATTTATGTATAATAGTATTTTAAAAATCAGATGTTTTCTTGAATTAACTTAATAAAAGATACGAGAAGCATGTATGCTAAATACACACCATTCTAAGAAACTAAAGAAAATGGGACATTCCAGGTTCATGGATTGGAGACTTCATATTGTTTAAAGGGCAATATTTCCAACTGATCTATAGTTGCAATTCAATTCCTATCAGAATCTCAGTTGGCTTTCTGCAAAAATGAACAAGCAGATAAAAATGTCTATAGAGTTGCAAGGACCGTAGGGGAGAATCTGCTGCTAGGATCATTCAGGTTGTTGGCAAAATTATTTCTGTGTGACTGTAAGATTGAGATCCCATTTCCTTGCTGGCTGTCATCTGGAGGCCACCTTGCACTTCTGGAAGTCTTTCTCAGTCCTTACATGTAGCCTATTACATCTCAGAATCAGCAATGGTGTGTAGAATCCCATGCCATCACATCTATTCTGCCTCCTCTTCTGCTACGTCTCTCTGACTGACTTTCTCTTGAACTTTTGAGGGCTGATATGATTACATTAGCTCACCAGGATAATCTGTGATAGTCTGTTTCTTTTATTTATTTATTTATTTATTTATTTATTTATTTATTTATTTATTTTGATTTTTTGAGACAGGGTCACTCTCTAGCATGCAGTGGCATGATCATAGCTCACTGCAGCCTCAACTTCCTGGGCTCAAACAATGCTCCTACCTTAGCCTCCCAAATAGCCAAGACTATAGACACACAGCACCATGCCTGGCTATTTTTTTTTTTTTTTTAATTTTTATTTTGTAGATACCAGGTCTCACTATGTTGGCCAGGCTGGTCTTGAACTCCTGGGTTCAAGCAGTCCTCTTTCCTCAGTTTCTCAAAATGCTGGGATTACAGGCATGAGCCACCACACCCAGCCAGTTTCCCTATTTTAAAGTCAGATTAGGAATCTTAATTATCAATGCAAAAACCCTTCACAACAGCGCCTAGATTGGCATTTGATTGTATAACCAAAAGACAAGGGTTTTTAAGGGGATAGTTTTAATATTCTGCCTACCATATTTTATTTTTTCATACTGCTAAAGTATTAATGCCCATAATGTGACCTCAAAATCTTTTTTAAAAGAAGTAGATCATTAAAAAAATTAAAAATTGAATCACCAAACTATTACCTTATTATTTAGAAGATTGAAATTTGTATATATTTCCAGGTTGTCCAATTTATACTACACATGTATGTCAGTCATTTTATACGATCCTGCCAAATATAGAGTAATATCCCTAATTGTTCTGGCTAGTTTTTGATAATTAATTACCTTAGATTTTGTTACAGCCCATTAATTATTTTAAAATTAGATCTATTTTATTTTACTTTTATTGTTGCTTTATTTTAATTATTGATGAGAAGATGTCTTACGAGATACTGTTTAATATCACAAGAGATATTGAGCATTAATTAAAAATTGAGCCTTCTATACAGATAGAAACATAAGACTGAGGTTTATTCATTAAAATGTTTAACAAGCTCTAGGGTAATACTTAGCAAGATGTCACAGTTCTAGTGACATTTATTTTGAGAAACCTATAAAAGACACTGCTCAGACAGTAAAACTTCCTTTTATTTTCCTTCTTTGTATACTTTTCACATTTCCTATCTTGAACTTGGATATTTACTTTTTAGGCTAGTTAGTGAGAGTTGACTTATACACAGAAGAACCTCATCTGTGGAGAAAAGAATGATGCAAATGTGAAGAGAGAAACAGAAGTAAAAGACCAAAGGGCCTCAGACAAACTGATAGAGTGATTGTCCACATTTATGGCTATTTTCATTGATGTTTCTATATCCCTTTAATAATTCCACAGTTTTACTTAATCCATTGTCAATAGGCTTCTGTCTCTTTCACCCAAGGAAACCTTAACCAATCATGTCCTTTGTGGGCACATGGATGGAGCAGGAGGCCATTATCCTCAGCAAACTAACACAGGAAAAGAAAACCAAATGCCGCATGTTCTCTTTTAAGTGGGAGCGGAATGATGAGAACACATGGGCACAATGAGGGGAACAACACATACTGGGGCCTGTTTGAGGGTGGGAGGTGGGAGGAAGGAGAGCATCAGGAAGAATAGTTCATGGATGCTGGTCTTAATACCTAGGTGATGGGATGATCTTTACAGCAAACCACCATGGCATACATTTCCTATGTAACAAACCTGCAAATCTTGCCATCTTGCACATGTATCCCTGAACTTAAAAGCTGGAAGAAAATAAAAAGGAAAACCTTAACCAAGACAAAATTTTCCCCCAAAAGTGATCAACCTGGAATTTGGTAACTCCTGGTCAAATGCCTTCTATAAGTGTGTCATGCAACGTTACTTGATATTTAATTATACATTAAAAATTCTATTGACTTGATTACTTGGGACTGACATTAGAAAATACTATGTGTATATTAAAAAGTGAAAATTGTAAGTGAAATTATAAGTGAAAATTAAAAGTGAAATTATAAGGGAAAAATAGTGAAGTATTATCTTTTAATGGAAATTCAATTTTTAAGGATTTAATTGTTTTAAATGTTTCAGGAGGTAAAAATCACTGGGCAGAAACAAACAGAGTTGCTGCCAGTTCAACAGTCTGGCTGTTTATCATTATATCCAACTTACTTGGAATGCCCAATAATTATTCTCAGATTCCTCTATAGTAGTTTTTCTTCTGTCTGGTAAGAGTGACTGTGAATCAAGTGTGACATAAATGGCACCACTGCATCAGTGGGACCTGCTGAGAGATTCCTGATCAGCCCAGAGATTCTAGTGTAGGAAATGAATCACTAATATAAATACCAAATTATTAATCAAGGAGCATGAAATAATCTCCAATCTAATCTAGGTAGGCATTAGTATATGAGTTCTGTAAGAGGGTAGAGACTTAAACAGATGATTAAAAGTTGTGGTTGGAGGCAGTTCTAAGAACCTTTCTAATAATCAAAGGAATTGAGACGTAATATACAAGATACTTGTTAGAGACTGGCAAACACCATGAGAGAAGGTCTGATCCATAGCCTTCTGGCAGAGTGTAACATCAATGTTTTTGTCTCTTTATATAGAACAGAGAGGGATGTTGACTCAGAAAAGCCAAAGCGTTTCAGGACCTAAGCTGAACATATGAGGAGCAGAAAAAATGTTAGACAATCAAAGAGGTATTAGGACAGATGGAAGCAGATGAAATTATTAAAAGTCACATACATGTGACGTGGTGAAAGATATACATCTTTTAACTATCACATATGACTCACTCAGCAATTTAACAGTGAGCCCCTATTAATAAGTTTTTAGCTTAGCATTAGATTTTTTTAAAATATACTTTAAGTTCTAGGGTACATGTGTGCATGGGAGCATTAGATCTTAAAAGAAGTTCTGTCACCTTTCATGTTTTGATTTGTCAAGGGAAAAGTTGATCTCAGGAGGTGAACAATAACATTGACTTTGTGAAACTGCAGATGCATCAGAGAGTCATGCTGAAGGAATCACTCATCACAGTTCAATCAGAAAGCTTTAAAGGAAATGGATTCAACCAGTAGCCTACTTAATTTATTTAATACAGGCTGAAACAAAAAACCACTTTGATGATTATCAAATGAAAAACAAAAACATAAAAAATGGTAGTGACATTGGATTCTAATGTGAAAAAGCAGTGCATTAAAAAAGGAAGATACAAATAATGTTGTTATTAGAGTGATAACATCCAGAGGGCTTCTGTTGTTTTGGTGGGGAGGTATTTTATAGCTTCTCTGAAATATACCATTTCTAATAGTGAAAAATATACTCTTAGATTTATAAAAAAGTACTCAGTGTTTCCCGTTTTGTATCCACATGATGGCTTCCTTCTTGACTCACTATTGTGCAATACTAAGAAAGCATTTTATAGCTTTATATTGAGAAACAGTATTAATGATAGCAGTAAATGTTTCTCTTATTTCAGCCATTTATTTTAAAGTAAAACCAATTTTGAATATGGTAATTATTTTTAATTATGGTTAATTTGAGAAACAATTAACCAACCAAACAAAGTCCACAAAAACAAATCAAAAAACCCAGCACTTGAAAATGAAAATGTTAAGTAAGCATATTTTATACATCAATATACATACATATATATGAAACAATTACATTCAGCATTTGCTGACAGGTGCTGAAGAGTATCCCTGGATTTCCACATTTTGCTATATTACAGTAATAATAAGAGATTGTTAAGTATTGATAATTTAATCAAGACAGCAGTTTTGCTGTAAATTTTAAAGTCCTCTGACAGTATGATCAAATCCATAATTATAAGCATCATATTCTTCTATTCTTGTCAATCCGTATTGGCCATTTTGCCTTGTTTTTCTAGTCTGACCTTTTTTAAATTTATTTGCTAAAATGAGCTGATGACTTGCCATTTATCATTATTCTATAATATCCTTATGTATTAAATTATTATACTATAATACATTACGTATTTCATTCAAGTTCAAACATAAATATATGATATTCACTCCCAAAGTTAAAAATCAAGTCAGATTATATTTTGTAAGATTTTAATGCCTAAGTTGCTTTTGCTTGAGAGTAAAGAATATTGAATACAAATTTGTGCACTAATTGTTCTCACTCATAAGTGGGAGTTGGACAGGGAGGGGAACATCACACACCAGGTTCTGTCAGGGATGGAGGGCTAGGGGAGGGACAGCATTAGGAGAAATACCTAATGTAGATGATGGGTTGATGGGTGCAGCAACCACCATGGCACGTGTATACCTGTGTGACAAACCTGCACATTCTGCACATGTATCCCAGAACTTAAAGTATGATAAAAAAAGTATGCACTAATGAAGATTGTTTTCATAAAATCTAATAAGAAAATAAAATATTGGATAAGTTCTGTGTAAAACAGATTACTTGTCTTTGTTTTAACCCTCGCTATTTCTGATCCACTGGGAAATACAGCCTAAAAAATAATACACTATCTACCTAAATAAATAATAACAAATTTAAAAAGCGTTGATATGAAAGCACTTCACACTTGAAATGAATTGTTCCAGTGATGATTAGAAGAAAACAAAGCCAAAGAAGAATCACTTTCTAGCTACTGCTTTCCAGCCTCAGTTTATTATTTCTAAACTGTGAATTTTTATCAAATATTTGGGTGGATGTATTCTTTCTTTGTCATTTCTTTTTTTTATTATTATTATACTTTAAGTTCTAGGGTACATGTGCATAACGTGCAGGTTTGTTACATATGTATACCTGTGCCATGTTGGTGTGCTGCACCCATCAACTCGTCAGCACCCATCAATTCATCATTTATATCAGGTATAACTCCCCAATGCAATCCCCTCCCCCTCCCCCCTCCCCATGATAGGCCCCAGTGTGTGATGTTCCCCTTCCCGAGTCCAAGTGAGCTCATTGTTCAGTTCCCACCTATGAGTGAGAACATGCGGTGTTTGGTTTTCTCTTCTTGTGATAGTTTGCTAAGAATGATGGTTTCCAGCTGCATCCATGTCCCTACAAAGGACGCAAACTCATCCTTTTTTATGGCTGCATAGTATTCCATGGTGTATATGTGCCACATTTTCTTAATCCAGTCTGTCACTGATGGACATTTGGGTTGATTCCAAGTCTTTGCTATTGTGAATAGTGCCGCAATAAACATACGTGTGCATGTGTCTTTGTAGTAGCATAATTAATAATCCTTTGGGTATATACCCAGTAGTGGGATGGCTGGGTCATATGGTACATCTAGTTTTAGATCCTTGAGGAATCACCATACTGTTTTCCATAATGGTTGAACTAGTTTACAATCCCACCAACAGTGTAAAAGTGTTCCTATTTCTCCACATCCTCTCCAACACCTGTTGTTTCCTGATTTTTTAATGATTGCCATTCTAACTGGTGTGAGATGGTATCTCATTGTGGTTTTGATTTGCATTTCTCTGATGGCCAGTGATGATGAGCATTTTTTCATGTGTCTGTTGGCTGTATGAATGTCTTCTTTTGAGAAATGTCTGTTCATATCCTTTCCCCACTTTTGGATGGGGTTGTTTGTTTTTTTCTTGTATATTTGTTTGAGTTCTTTGTAGATTCTGGAAATTAGCCCTTTGTCAGATGAGTAGATTGCAAAAATTTTCTCCCATTCTGTAGGTTGCCTGTTCACTCTGATGGTAGTTTCTTTTGCTGTGCAGAAGCTCTTTAGTTTAATGAGATCCCATTTGTCAATTTTGGCTTTTGCTGCCGTTGCTTTTGGTGTTTTAGACATGAAGTCCTTGCCCATGCCTATGTCCTGAATGGTACTACCTAGATTTTCTTCTAGGGTTTTTATGGTATTAGGTCTAACATTTAAGTCTCTAATCCATCTTGAATTAATCTTCGTATAAGGAGTAAGGAAAGGATCCAGTTTCAGCTTTCTACTTATGTCTAGCCAATTTTCCCAGCACCATTTATTAAATAGGGAATCCTTTCCCCATTTCTTGTTTTTGTCAGGTTTGTCAAAGATCAGATGGTTGTAGATGTGTGGCATTATTTCTGAAGGCTCCGTTCTGTTCCATTGGTCTATATCTCTGTTTTGGTACCAGTACCATGCTGTTTTGGTTACTGTAGCCTTGTAGTATAGTTTGAAGTCAGGTAGCGTGACGCCTCCGGCTTTGTCCTTTTGACTTAGGATTGTCTTGGCAATGCGGGCTCTTTTTTGGTTCCATGTGAACTTTAAAGCAGTTTTTTCCAATTCGGTGAAGAAACTCATTGGTAGCTTGATGGGGATGGCATTGAATCTATAAATAACCTTGGGCAGTATAGCCATTTTCACGATATTGATTCTTCCTATCCATGAGCATGGTATGTTCTTCCATTTGTTTGTGTCCTCTTTGATTTCACTGAGCAGTGGTTTGTAGTTCTCCTTGAAGAGGTCCTTTACATCCCTTGTAAGTTGGATTCCTAGGTATTTTATTCTCTTTGAAGCAATTGTGAATGGAAGTTCATTCCTGATTTGGCTCTCTGCTTGTCTGTTACTGGTGTATAAGAATGCTTGTGATTTTTGCACATTAATTTTGTATCCTGAGACTTTGCTGAAGTTGCTTATCAGCTTAAGAAGATTTTGGGCTGAGACGATGGGGTTTTCTAAATACACAATCATGTCATCTGCAAACAGGGACAATTTGACTTCTTCTTTTCCTAACTGAATACCCTTGATTTCTTTCTCTTGCCTGATTGCCCTAGCCAGAACTTCCAACACTATGTTGAATAGGAGTGGTGAGAGAGGGCATCCCTGTCTTGTGCCAGTTTTCAAAGGGAACTTTTCCAGTTTTTGCCCATTCAGTATGATATTAGCTGTGGGTTTGTCATAAATAGCTCTTATTATTTTGAGGTACGTTCCATCAATACCGAATTTGTTGAGCGTTTTTAGCATGAAGGGCTGTTGAATTTTGTCAAAAGCCTTTTCTGCATCTATTGAGATAATCATGTGGTTCTTGTCTTTGGTTCTGTTGATATGCTGGATTACGTTGATTGATTTGCGAATGTTGAACCAGCCTTGCATCCCAGGGATGAAGCCCACTTGATCATGGTGGATAAGCTTTTTGATGTGCTGCTGAATCCGGTTTGCCAGTATTTTATTGAGGATTTTTGCATCGATGTTCATCAGGGAGATTGGTCTAAAATTCTCTTTTTTTGTTGTGTCTCTGCCAGGCTTTGGTATCAGGATGATGTTGGCCTCATAAAATGAGTTAGGGAGGATTCCCTCTTTTTCTATTGATTGGAATAGTTTCAGAAGGAATGGTACCAGCTCCTCCTTGTACCTCTGGTAGAATTCAGCTGTGAATCCATCTGGTCCTGGGCTTTTTTTGGTGGGTAGGCTATTAATTGTTGCCTCAATTTCAGAGGCTGCTATTGGTCTATTCAGGGATTCAACTTCTTCCTGGTTTAGTCTTGGAAGAGTGTACGTGTCCAGGAAATTATCCATTTCTTCTAGATTTTCTAGTTGATTTGCGTAGAGGTGTTTATAGTATTCTCTGATGGTAGTTTGTATTTCTGTGGGGTCGGTGGTGATATCCCCTTTATCATTTTTTATTGCGTCTGTTTGATTCCTCTCTCTTTTCTTCTTTATTAGCCTTGCTAGCGGTCGGTCAATTTTGTTGATCTTTTCAAAAAACCAACTCCTGGATTCACTGATTTTTTGGAGGGTTTTTTGTGTCTCTATCTCCTTCAGTTCTACTCTGATCTTAGTTATTTCTTGCCTTCTGCTAGCTTTTGAATGTGTTTGCTCTTGCCTCTCTAGTTCTTTTAATTGTGATGTTAGAGTGTCAATTTTAGATCTTTCCTGCTTTCTCTTGTGGGCACTTAGTGCTATAAATTTCCCTCTACACACTGCTTTAAATGTGTCCCAGAGATTCTGGTATGTTGTATCTTTGTTCTCATTGGATTCAAAGAACATCTTTATTTCTGCTTTCATTTCGTTATGTACCCAGTAGTCATTCAGGAGCAGGTTGTTCAGTTTCCATGTAGTTGAGCGGTTTTGATTGAGTTTCTTAGTCCTCAGTTCTAGTTTGATTGCACTGTGGTCAGAGAGACAGTTTGTTATAATTTCTGTTCTTTTACATTTGCTGAGGAGTGCTGTACTTCCAATTATGTGGTCAATTTTGGAATAAATGTGATGTGGTGCTGAGAAGAATGTATATTCTGTTGACTTGGGGTGGAGAGTTCTATAGATGTCTATTAGGTCCGCTTGGTGCAGAGATGAGTTCAATTCCTGGATATCCTTGTTAACTTTCTGTCTCGTTGATCTGTCTAATGTTGACAGTGGAGTGTTGAAGTCTCCCATTATTATTGTATGGGAGTCTAAGTCTCTTTGTAAGTCTCTAAGGACTTGCTTTATGAATCTGGGTGTTCCTGTATTGGGTGCATATATATTTAGGATAGTTAGCTCTTCCTGTTGGATTGATCCCTTTACCATTATGTAATGGCCTTCTTTGTCTCTTTTGATCTTTGATGGTTTAAAGTCTGTTTTATCAGAGACTAGGATTGCAACCCCTGCTTTTTATTGTTCTCCATTTGCTTGGTAGATCTTCCTCCATCCCTTTATTTTGAGCCTATGTATGTCTCTGCATGTGAGATGGGTCTCCTGAAGACAGCAGACTGATGGGTCTTGACTCTTTATCCAGTTTGCCAGTCTGTGTCTTTTAATTGGAGCATTTAGTCCATTTACATTTAAGGTTAATATTGTTATGTGTGATCTTGATCCTGCCATTATGATATTAACTGGTTATTTTGCTCATTAGTTGATGCAGTTTCTTCCTAGGCTCGATGGTCTTTACATTTTGGCATGTTTTTGCAATGGCTGGTACCGGTTGTTCCTTTCCATGTTTAGGGCTTCCTTCAGGGTCTCTTGTAAGGCAGGCCTGGTGGTGACAAAATCTCTAAGCATTTGCTTATCTGTAAAGAATTTTATTTCTCCTTCACTTATGAAACTTAGTTTGGCTGGATATGAAATTCTGGGTTGAAAATTCTTTTCTTTAAGAACTTTGAATATTGGCCCCCACTCTCTTCTGGCTTGTAGAGTTTCTGCCGAGAGATCTGCTGTCAGTCTGATGGGCTTCCCTTTGTGGGTAACCCGACCTTCCTCTCTGGCTGCCCTTAAGATTTTTTCCTTCATTTCAACTTTGGTGAATCTGGCAATTATGTGTCTTGGAGTTGCTCTTCTGGAGGAGTATCTTTGTGGTGTTCTCTGTATTTCCTGAATTCGAATGTTGGCCTGCCCTGCTAGGTTGGGGAAGTTGTCCTGGATGATATCCTGTAGAGTGTTTTCCAATTTGGTTCCATTTTCCCCCTCACTTTCAGGCACCCCAATCAGACGTAGATTTGGTCTTTTTACATAATCCCATACTTCTTGCAGGCTTTGTTCATTTCTTTTTCTTCTTTTTTCTTTTGGTTTCTCTTCTCGCTTCATTTCATTCATTTGATCCTCCATCGCTGATACTCTTTCTTCCAGTTGATCAAGTCGGTTACTGAAGCTTGTGCATTTGTCACGTATTTCTCGTGTCATGGTTTTCATCTCTGTCATTTCGTTGATGACCTTCTCTGCATTAATTAGTCTAGCTGTCAATTCTTCCACTCTTTTTTCAAGATTTTTAGTTTCTTTGCGCTGGGTACGTAATTCCTCCTTTAGCTCTGAGAGGTTTGATGGACTGAAGCCTTCTTCTCTCATCTCATCAAAATCATTCTCTGACCAGCTTTGATCTGTTGCTGGCAATGGGCTGTGCTCCTTTGCAGGAGGAGATGCGCTCTTATTTTTTGAATTTCCAGCTTTTCTGCCCTGCTTTTTCCCCATCTTTGTGATTTTATCTGTCTCTGGTCTTTGATGATGGTGACGTACTGATGTGGTTTTGGTATAGGTGTCCTTCCTGTTTGATAGTTTTCCTTGTGACAGTCAGGACCCTCAGCTATAGGTCTGTTGGAGATTGCTTGAGGTCCACTCCAAACCCTGTTTGCCTGGGTATCAGCAGCAGAGGTTGCAGAAGATAGAATATTGCTGAACAGCGAGTGCACCTGTCTGATTCTTGCTTTGGAAGCTTCCTCTCAGGGGTGTACTCCACCCTGTGAGGTGTGGGGTGTCAGACTGCCCCTAGTGGGGGATGTCTCCCAGTTAGGCTACTCAGGGGTCAGTGACCCACTTGAGCAGGCAGACTGCCCCTTCTCAGATCTCAACCTCCGTGTTGGGCGATCCACTGCTCTCTTCAAAGCTGTCAGACAGAGTCGTTCGCGTCTGGACAGGCCTCTGCTGCTTTAGCTGAGCCCTGTCCCCAGAGGCGCAGTCTACAGAGACAGGCAGGTTTCCTTGAGCTGCTGTGAGCTCCACCCAGTTCAAGCTTCCCAGCGGCTTTATTTACCTACTTAAGCCTCAGCGATGGCGGGCGCCCCTCCCCCAGCCTCGCTGCTGCCTTGCGGTTAGATTGCCGCAGACTGCTGTGTTAGCAAGGAGGGAGGCTCCGTGGGCGTGGGACCCTCCCCGCCAGGTGTGGGATATAATCTCCGGTGTGCCTGTGTTACAGCGCAGTATTGGGGTGGGAGTTACCCGATTTTCCAGGTGTTGTGTGTCTCAGTTCCCCTGGCTAGGAAAAGGGACTCCCTTCCCCCTCGCGCTTCCCAGGTGAGGCGATGCCTCGCCCTGCTTCAGCTCTCACTGGTCGGGCTGCAGCAGCTGACCAGCACCGATTGTCCAGCACTCACGAGTGAGATGACCCCAGTACCTCAGTTGAAAATGCAGAAATCACCGGTCTTCTGTGTCGCTCGCGCTGGGAGATGGAGACTGAAGCTGTTCCTATTCGGCCATCTTGCTCCGCCCCCCCTTTCTTTGTCATTTCAAAGGAGCTTTGGTATTATATTTTTTATGAGACTAGAATAAGGATATGGGCCCAAATCAGGACTTGATTATTTCATACACTTCAGAATACTCAAATTGAATGTCACTTTTCTAATACCTGTATTTCAGTTAAAATTTTTATACTTATTTTCTTTGAAAAATCAGCAGTACAATTTTGTATTCCTTTGATTTTCCAAAAGTAATTCAGGTTCATTGAAACCTCACTATAAGGTTATCCCAAAGGTTAATGTCATAGGAATGTGCACTGAGTAAATTACTGAGAGATGTACATATTATTTCAATGTGTTTCTGATAGATCTAGCTTTATACTGAACCCAGTCTGTAGAACACCATAATAACAAAAATCAGTCAAATATGATGTTAAGGAGATTAATGTAGCACTAGAATTAAAGACATGAAAAATACGGGAGCATTCAAATGTATCATATCACTTAAAATTACAAAGTAAGTAATATATAAAACATTGCAATTACTTTTGATTTCACTTATTCAAAGTTCCTTTCAAATCTGAATGGGTAAGAGTAATGAAGATTCAGGAAGCCTAGTTCCTTAAGAGTCATGAGTCACATTGCAATGTCCTAGAGGTTAAAAGTGCTTCCAAAGTTGCATGTCATAGAAGTAGTTATTTAAGAACATGAGGCTGGATGCGGTGGCTCATGCCTGTAATCCCAGGACTTTGGAAGGCTGTGGTGGAGGATCATCTGAGGTCAAAAGTTTGAGACCAGTATGACCAACATGGAGAAACCCTGTGTCTACTAAAACTATAAAATTAGCTGGGCGTGGTGGTGCATGCCTGTAATCCCAGCTACTCTGGAGGTTGAGGCAGGAGAATCGCTTGAATCTGAGAGGTGGAGGTTGAGGTGAGCCAAGATCATGCCATTGCACTACAGCCTGGGCAACAACAGTGAAACTCCATATCTCAAAAAATAAAATAAAATAAAATAAGATGAAGGATTGTAGTAGTTACTTGATTAATAGTTAACTCCATAAAACTATAAAACTTGAATGATTATCAATACATTGGACAGAAATTTTGCTAATAGCTTTCTGCAGATGTCATATCTTTTAACTGAATCATGTTTTAAATTTTGAAATAGAGGTGATATGTTTAAATTATTGATACTGAGACACACAGAAAGTTAATGTAAATGAATTTTATTATATTTAATATATTTCCTCAAAGAATCCAAAGCATTTATATATTTATAACTAAACTGTGTGTGTAAATGTAGGGTTTTTTTTAATAGACAGGGAAAAAGATAATAATGAAAACAGTAGTATATTAAATGTAATTTATAGATAGATAATTAGTGTTTGTTTTAAAGCATAGATTAATCCACAAAGTAAGAATTCACACATTTTGAAAGTTTTAATCTACTGTAAGAACAGGGAGTTCTGGGGGTGCATGCAAAGGCAGCAGAGCATTTTATTATTACCACTTTACCAATGAAAGCCTGGTCTTTCATTCTCTAGCTGCTTAGTTTTCCAAGAAACTTTCATCTATGGTAGCTAAGGTGAGTAGGCTTCCTTCACTGGAAGAGACATGCTAGAATATTTTGCGGGGTGGGTAGGAGTGGCTAATTTGGATCTTACTAAGTTTGATGTTTATAATCTTGATGCAGCAGCTTAGTTTCATGTCTTTTCCCAGTGGCTTTGGTTCCAGTCTGAGCCTGCTGTGAAGAATGATTATTATTGTTGCCAGTTGACTGCTCTCTCCATCTGTGCATCAACTGTGGGAGATATCCGCCCTAAAAAAAAAAAAAAAAAAAGGCCCTGGCTATTGCCTAGTGAGAGGGCAATTATAAACAGCTGCATTTCAGATAGGCATAGTGTAGTCATGTACATCAGCCAATGCAATGCATGTGCATAGTGCACTACCACAGAGACAATTGTCTTTCAGGAGGTAGAGGTTAGGGAGAACATCATTAAAGAGAACAAATTAATGAAACAGAAAAAGTAAAACATATCTCTTCTCCTCTTAGCCTTTTACAACACCCTGTTTTCTTCTTCCCATTTCTTACTTTCATGTATTTCCTGTCATAAAAAGAAAGTAATCTAGAAGAATAATATCATTTTCATCAACTGACTTTTTTCCCCTAACAGATTCAATTCAATTATCAAGCACAATAATTCCCTCTTACTTCATATCTTGAACATTAAGCCTTGATGTTGAGGAATTGGTGGAACGCTTCCACCTTAATCCCTTCACAGACTTTCTATAATATCAAGAATCCCTTGAAAGATAGAAAAATAGCTTGGTATACTGAGATATATAGAGTTTTTCAAACATGAAGCACAGCAAGAAAAAAGAGACGGATGGAGAGTCAGGAAGAGAAGATGATAGCATTATCAACAAGTATAAAGCCATAAATTTGATCTGATGAGAAAAGACATGGACATAAAGGTAAAGATGAACTCAAAAGTTATAGATAAAAGATGAACAAAAATGGAGAATGCATATGTGTGTGTGCATGTGTGTATATTTTTTTGTGAAATTTCACTTTTCATTAGTCTTCTTATAGCTATTTGTTAAACAAAAAATGTGTATGTACTTAAAAGTATATTTCTAAGACTTCTAAAATACATTAGTGGCTTAAACTTAAATCTGCAATAGATTTAAAGACAGGAAAACATCCACGACAACATTCTTAAAATTTATGAAGTGAAGATCCATTGACTTATGATTTTGGTTTGTGGTTGTCTTATTGTACTCTTTACATCTCCTCTTCTCTATTCAGTAAATTTTTTTTCTGAAATTCAACCACTTTCCAAATTTAGCCTAAGATTAGTACTATGGTGGATTCAAACATGGAAAGGTAATTATAATAATCAAAGATAACGTTTAGTGAGTTGTCTATGCCCAACTCATTTGCTTTTTGTTATAACTGTACGTGACAGGTAGTCTTGTTATCTTTATTTTGTATATGAAAAAGTTGGGTCATTGAGTCACAGTAAGATTGTATCACTTTGCAAAACTAATTAATTCATAAAATCTGTTTCCTGACCATCTATATGTCAGGTCTTATTGTGGGCACTGTTTAATATAGTAATAAGCAAAACAAAATCCCTGCCTTCAGAATTGTTACATTCTGATAGCATGATGCCTATCCTCAACAACCAAGAGAGAGACTCAAAGATGAAAGACATTACATTCAATTGGGAAAAACTAAGGAAAGTCTTCAGAAGAGAATGATTAATGTGGATCTTCAAAATGAGATCATTTGTACATTCAGAGATAGAGAAAGAGCCTGCCTGGGAGAGAGAAGATTATAAGCAATAGCAGACACGGCATAAAAGTTCATAAGGCCTTCTCTAGCAAAAGTCACTTAATCTTAAGCTTAGAGGTAGTTTGAAAGATTCTAATAGTGAGATATGTCTGTTCTATATTATTATTAGCCCTTTAAAAGAGTAGCTTAAATGTTATTTTCAAAAGACCTATTTAGATGAACTAAAAATTTATTTTAATACATATGAAAGAGGTCATTTTTTAAAGTGTATTTCTTTAAGTATTAAAAAATTAACACTCCAGAAGTGATATCAGCAAGATGGCAAAATAGAAAGTTCCAGCCCTTGTTCCTCCACAAAAAACATCAGTTTAACAACAGTATATGAACCAAAGCACCATTATGAAATGCTAAAATCCAGTTACGAAGTTGTGGTATTTCAGGGGAGCACAAAGCCAAGAGCAGCTACATTGAAAGGCATAGAAGAGTGGTTTAATTCTACCCATGCTGGCCCTTCCTTCAAGCTGGCACAACTCAACACCAGGGTAGAACACTCTAATTTACTGTCTTTCAAGGGAAAGAGAAGAGTGCACCAAGCACCCAATATTCTGTTTTTTCTGAGGACTGCCTGAGGGACTAATTTCTGTTTTATCCCATGAGCACTGATGAAACAAGTATAGTGTGTATTTCTGGGGGCCACTTAGAACCAAGAAGAGTAGCTGGAAGCTTGATATGGCCAACATGGCTGGGCAAAATCTAGCTAATGTACAAAACTTGAGAATTCTCCTTCAGAAGGAAAGGAGGGAGTGGAGTGTGGATGTAATGTTCTAGCTTCTTAGAGGGCTGTACAAGTGACCAGGATACGTCTCACCTGCCTTGGTACACTGACAAGATGTTGGCATACTTCAGATGTTTCATGGCTGATAAGAACAAGGAAGAGCAGAGTGCCTTGATGATACAGACTGACATCAGGGAGAGCAAAAAGTTATGAGCTTTTGGTAAAGTAACTGCCAATTATTTCTAACTGAGGAATTGCATTCACAGGCCCAGAAAAGTATTATTTCTTTAAAAGATTTCAGAGGCTCCCAGAATCTCTAGCTGGTCTGCTGGTGAAGGTCTTTCCCTGTGCAAAGTCAATCCATAAAGACTGGGATACGTGGCTGCATTTTCAAATGTTTATATCCCAACACAATGTTATAAGACACATGAGTCAAACACTGTCTCATAGACAGGGACACTATATAATTATAAAATGGTCAACTCATGAGCAAAATATAACAATTATAAATGTGTATGTGTCCAACATCAGAGCACCCAAATATTTGAAGTGGACAATGGCATAACTGAAAGGAGAAATAGTAACACAATAATAGGCATTTTTATACCCCACTTTCAATATTGAAAAGAACATCCGGCCGGGCGCGGTGGCTCAAGCCTGTAATCCCAGCACTTTGGGAGGCCGAGACGGGCGGATCACGAGGTCAGGAGATCCAGACCATCCTGGCTAACACGCTGAAACCCCGTCTCTACTAAAAAATACAAAAAAACTAGCCAGGCGAGGTGGCGGGCGCCTGTAGTCCCAGCTACTTGGGAGGCTGAGGCAGGAGAATGGCGTAAACCCGGGAGGCGGAGCTTGCAGTGAGCTGAGATCTGGCCACAGCACTCCAGCCTGGGCAATAGAGGGAGACTCTGTCTCAAAAAAAAAAAATTAAAAAAAAAAAAAAGTAAAGAAAAGAACATCCAGAAAGAAGATCAATAAGAAAGCAGAGGGCTTTAATAGCCCTAGAGATAAAATGTACCTGACAGGCATATACAGAACAATCCACTGAACAGCAGCAGAATACACACTTTTCTCAAGTACACAGAACATTCTTCAGTACAGGTCATATGTTAGATAACAAAATAAGTCTTAACATATTTAAGAAGGTTGAAATGATAACAAGCATATTTTCTGGTCACAATGGAATAAAACTAGAAATAAATGGCAAAAGGAAAACGAGAAATTGACAAGTATTTGGACATTAAATAGCACACTCTTGGACAACCAACGTGTCCAAGAAGAAATTAAAAAGGAAGTCAGAAAATACCTTGAGACAAACAAAAGTTAAAACGCAATATACCAAAACTTATGAGATACAGTAAAAGCACTACAAAGAAAGTTTCTAATGATAAATGCCTACATTAAAAATGAAGTAAAGATCTCAAATAATCTAACTATACCTCAAAGAAGTAAAAAAAGAAAAAACTAAGCCCAAAGTAGTAAGAAAATTATGAAGATTAGAGCAGAAATAAATGAAGTAAAGAATATAGAAACAATAGAAAAAATAAATCTAGAGTTATAAAAAACTCAATAAAATCAGAGAGAGAAAACTCAAATAAAATCAGAAATGAAAAAGGAGACATTACAGAATGTTACAGAAATGGAAAAGTTAATAAAAGACTATGTACAATTATGCAACTACAAATTGGATATCTTAGAAAAGCTGGATAAATTCCTATCAGCATACTATCTACCAAGACTGAATTGAGAAGAAATAGAAAGTCTGAACAGATCTATGACCAGTAAAGAGATTTAATCAGTAATCAAAAAATCTCCCAACAAAGAAAACCAGGTAGCTTCACTGATGAATTCTACTAAATATTATAAAGAAGGATGAACATGGATTCTTCTCAAATGATTCCACAACAAAACTTTCAAACTCATTTTATGAGGCCAGCATGACCCTGATACTGAAGCCAGGAAAAGACATCACAAGAAAAGAAAATACAGTTCAATATCCTTAATAAATAAGATCCAAAAATCCTTAAGAAAGTATCAGCAAAGTGAATTCAATGGCACATTAAAAGGATCATGCACCATGATCAAGTGGGATATATTCCTGGGGTTTAAGGATGGTTCAACATGCTAAATTCAGTCAATGGGATACACTTCATGAGTATCTTGTAGATGCAGAAAAAGCATTTGACAAAATTTAACCCTCTTTTTTGGTAAAAAAAAAAAAAAAATACTTAACAAACTAGGAATAGAAGGTAATTATCTCAGTGTAATAATGAATGTATATGAAAAGCCAACAGCTAACATAATAGTCAATGGTGATTATGAAAGTTTTTCCTCCAAGATCAAGAACAAGACAAGGGTGCCCACTGTTGTTCTTCTATTAAATACAGTACTGGAAGTCCTAGCCAGAGCAATTAGAAAAGAAAATAAATAAAAGACATTCAAATTGGGAATAAATAAAATTATATGGCAGGGTCTTATATGTAGAAAATTCTGAAGACTCAGAAAAAGTAATATTCAATAAGAAAATTGAGAAAAGAATCCCATTTATAATAGCATTAAAAATAATATAATAGGACTAAACTTAACCAATGAGGCAAAGCAGAAAAGATTGCTGAAAAAAAAAAAATTGAAAAAATAATGGAAAGACCTCCTATGTTCACGATCAGAAGACTTAATACTGTGAAAATGTGTATAATATTCAAAGTGATCTACAGATTCAAGGGAATCCCTCTTAAAATCCTAATGGCATTTTTTTTTTTACAGAAATAAAAAAAAAATTCTAAAATTAATATGGAACCCCAATGGATACCAAAGAGCCTAAATCACCTTGGGGAAGATGAGCAAAGATGGAGGACTTTCATTTCCTCTTTTTAAAACACATTAATTACAGAGCTACAGTAATCAAAACTGTGTAGTACTGCTATAAAGGCAGACATTACTTCAATGGAACAGAACACAGAGCCCAAAAATAAATCCACACATAGTCAAATGATCCTTGACAAGAGTGCCAAAAGTGGACAGTGAAGAAAGGGTAGCCTGTTCAATAAATGATGTTGAGTAACTGGATATCCACATGCAAAAAAAAAAAAAAAAAATTAAATTGTACTCTGTTTCACACTATACAAAAATCAACTCAAAATGGATGAAAGACTTAAATGTAAGATCTGAAATGTAAAATTTAAAGAGGAAAATATAGGGGAAAAGTGTTATAACATTGATATCGTTCATGGTTTTTTGAATATAATACCAAAAGTACAGGCAACAAAAACAAAAATAGACAAGTGAGATTACATCAAACTAAAAATATTCTGTGCAACAAAGGAAACAATCAACAGAGTGAAACCTAAAGGAGGGAGAAAATATTTGCAAACCATATATCTGATAAAGTGTTAATGTCCAAAACATGTAAGAGACTCATACAACTCAATAGCAAACAACAACAACTAAAAACCCTGATTTTAAAAAATGGGTAAAGGACTTGCATAGGCATTTCTTCATCTTTGTCCAGTGAAGACATGCAAATGACTAATAGAGTTATGAAAAGATGCACAATATCACTCCTCAAGAAAATACACATCAAAACCACAACGATGTATTACCTCATAACTATAAGGAAGGCCATTGTCAATAAAATGACAACAAATAAAACTTTAAAATGACGTGCTGGCAAGGATGTAGAGAAATTGAGAGCCTTGTGTGCTGTTGGTAAGCATGTAAACTCTTTCAACTCCTATCTAAAACAGTACGGAGATTTGTTTAAAAATATATATATATAGAACTACCACATGATGCAGCAATACTTCTCTGGGTACTTCTTCAAAAGGATTTAAATCAGGATCTTCAAGAGATATTTGCACTCCCATGTTCACTGCAGCATAACCAAGAGGTAGAAATAAATTAAATGTCCCTTGATGGTGAACATGTGGTATATACATATGACAGAATATTAATCAGCTAAAAAGAAAGAAATTCTGTCATAAGCTACAACATAGATGCACCTTGAGGATGTTAAGCTGAGTGAAAGAATGTTAAACCAGCCACAGAAGGAAAAATTTTGCACGATTCTACTTATATGGGGTATCTAATGCTGTTGTCTCATTGAAAAGGAAAGTAGAAAGGTGGTTGCCAGGGGATGGGAGGACAGAGAAATAAGAAGGTGCTATTGAGTGGATACAGAAATAGTCATGCCAGAAGAAGCAGTTTTAGAGATCTTCTGTACAACATTGTGATTATAGTTCACAAATCCGGACTATACATTTAACAATTTGTTACAACAATAGGTCTCAGGAGTTATTTTTACTACTACAATTAAAAATCTTGAGATCATTTTTAAAATGGCAAACATGCCTGCATAAAGATCTTTCAATATACAAATAAATGGTAGTACAGTGTAAAATATGTGAATTTCTCCTTACATTTAATAAGACTTCAAAGTGAAGATAGGAAACAATATATTAAGTAGAGTGTATTTGAGAATGAAAAAATAGGTGAATTTATATTTGACTATAAAAATTATGTAAATGACGAGTTAATGGTACAGCACACCAACATGGCACATGTATACATATGTAACAAACCTGTACGTTGTGCACATGTACCCTAGAACATAAAGTATAATTTAAAAAAAAATCAGTACAGCCAAGCAAGAATTGACAATTAGAGTTTTCAGAATTGAAAAATATTATATGTTTTATATAATCATTATCTATGGTTTACAGATTTTATTTTTATGATACATATCTCTATGTAGTAGTACACTGAGGACATAGCAAATATGCAATAAATACTTATTAAACTAAAGTGAACTAACAAAAACCATTAATTACACCATTTCTAACAACCAAAAAAATAAAATAAAAATAAAAAATAAAAACAAAACAAAATTAGTGTTATTCTTTGTAAAGAAAGTGAGAATGATAGAATTCTGGTAATTATTATATAGTGATTTTCCAACTTGCTCCCCAGTGGAATCTTTCCAATTTCCCCCTATACAGAGAATTTCAATCTGAAAGACAAATTTAAGTAGTGTTCCTATCCTTGAAAGACAGGGCTGGGGAGAGGGTCAAGTCTGCATGCAGAAGGCCTTTTCTTCTTTCCTTGCCCCAAAGATTCCACAGAGCACTGTTTAAAAGCTCCTGATGGAGATGTAAACACGATAAAGAAAAAAATAATAGCTGTCTACTTTGGGAGGCCTAGGTGAGTGGTTCATTTGAGGTCAGGTGTTCAAGACCAGCCTGGCCAACATGGTGAAACCCCATTTCTCTAAAAATACAAAAATTACACTGGTGGTAATTGTGTGAGTCTGTAATCCCAGCTACTCAGGAGGCTGAGGCAGGAGAATTGCTCAAGCCTGGGAGGCAGAGGTTGCAGTGAGCTGAGATTGTGCCACTGCACTCCAATCTGGGCAACAGAGTGAGACCATGTCTCAAAAAAAACAATAAAATAAAATAAAATAAAAAATAACTGTCAAATATTGAGAATTTACTATGGGCTTGGAGTTGTGCTAAGCAGCTTATGTCTTGCCTAAATTAATCCTCACAATAGTCTTCTGAAAGAGATATTATTTTTGTCATTTTATGGGTGAAAAACAATTATTTAGTAATTAGCCAAGGCCACTTACCTCATGAGTGGCAGAACCAAAATCTTACCTCAGTTGACCTCATGTAATCTGGAGCCTTAACTGCTCTACTCTATTGCTAGGAGAAAGCCTTACCTGGTGAATAAAGCTCCACATAGAATTTTCTGTACTGAAAGCTACATTTGCACTGCATATATTGATCAGACGGATTGGATAATTGCCAATTTTTCACATTTCTCTTGAAAACACATTTAATTTAAAGTTTGTCTAATATTAGATCATTATCATCACTCTACTATTAGAGAGAACTTATTCAAAAGATGGGCAATAGTCTGGAGATTAATTTAAACTGTAACTTTTTATGTATTCTTTTTTTTTTTTCTGAGACAGAGTCTTGCTCTGTCACCCAGGCTGGAGTACAGTGGCGCGATCTTGGCTCACTGAAGGCTCTGCCTCCCAGGTTCATGCCATTCTTCTGCCTCAGCCTCCTGAGTAGCTGGGACTACAGGTGCCCACCACCACGCTCGGTTAATTTGTTTTGTATTTTTAGTAGAGACAGGGTTTCACCGTCTTAGCCAGGATGGTCTCCATCTCCTGACCTTGTGATCCACCCGCCTTGGCCTCCCAAAGTGCTGGGATTACAGGCATGAGCCACCACATCCAGCCAACTTTTTATGTAATCTTAAGGAGTTCTCAACCTTCCCTGCTTCTGTGATGTTAGTAAAAATCAATGACCTCTGAATTTAATGTACAGATTTTTAATATGTTAATAGTTTTAGCACCTTTAAAAAGAACTTTCTTTATTACATTTTCTCATTCTTTGCAATCACGTACTCTATTTTCTGAAATAAGAAAAAAAAGTTGAGGGGAGATAATTATTTACAAGTAATCTTTAAAAAAAAAAGCAGAACTGAAATGCGTACATATTAAATTTCATCTGCAACTATTTGGTCTCTTCCGATGCTTACTTATAAATTGCTCCTTTTGTAATACTTAAGAAGAGAATCAAAGACTAACTTCTCTGAGCAAGTGGAGTAATTAGTAGGAGAAAAAATAAAATAAATCTGAATTTTATTTTAAAATAATCCATCATGCTCTGACTGATAATCAGTTGTTATTAATACCACCATTATAGATCTGTAAAAAATACGTTTTATTTGGGGTGGTCTAGGTACAAGAGTATATACATTAGGACAACCATTAGTATCTCTCAATGGAGAGTTTTAGATTAACTATTCTCTTGTAGGAACAAGGAAGACAGAAAAGTCATTTTTGATGAAAATAAGGGGCATGTGAGAAAAGTCAAATGGAAAAAAAGTAGATTAGAAATAAGTGTGCCTATGAGAGGCTGTTCAGCTAAGGAGGGGTTACAAGCAAGAACAATATAGGGAAATCTATTTCAATTTTATCAGATTTGTCAAACCCCTGGGAGGCCCAGATATGTGCATATACATTGACTTAAATGCTCTGTAGAACATTTAGGGTTCTTTGGTTGCAAACCAGAGAGACCAGTTTTGGTTGTAAACTACGATAGGAAGACTGTTATTTGGAGGAATATTAGATTGGTACTCAGAAAAGTTGCATGTTAAGACTCAGGCACAGGATTGAAAGCCAAGTAGTTATTGACATTGGCATCTAGACTGCAGAAAATACTTTCCCAATTCTTTTCCTTTTTTTCACTGATCAAGAATTAAAGAGCTCCTTAAGAGGGAATCCTATTTATTTGACTTGGCTTGGATATCATGCCTGCACTATGGGCAAGGGCTGTTGGAGAGGATGCTGGGGAAATCAAAAATTAAATGCCCACTTACAATGTCTTTCACTGTAGAAATGAAATCTTCAAATAGTGTGCTAACACACTTACCTCTTCTTTTGTAAGATCACAACAAGAGGCACAGTATGGGAGGAGAAGCTTTAGTTGTCTTCCTTTCTTCCTCCCTCTCTCCCTCCTTCCCTTTCTCTGTCTCCTCTCCTCTCCTCTCCTCTCCTCTTCCCTCCCTGCCTTCCTTTTTCTTTTTTCTTCCTTTCTTTCTTTTTTTTTTTTTTTTTTTGAGACGGAGTCTCGCTCT
This sequence comes from Piliocolobus tephrosceles, assembly GCF_002776525.5. Lineage (NCBI taxonomy): Eukaryota > Metazoa > Chordata > Mammalia > Primates > Cercopithecidae > Piliocolobus > Piliocolobus tephrosceles. The sequence goes on along the minus strand of NC_045444.1, from coordinate 27,044,647 downwards.
GTAGCCCAGGCTGGAGTGCGGTGGCACAATCTGGGCTCACTGCAAGCTCCACCTCCCGGGTTCACGCCATTCTCCTGCCTCAGCCTCCCGAGTAGCTGGGACTACAGGCGCCTGGCACCATGCCCAGCTAATTTTTTGTATTTTTAGTAGAGATGGGGTTTCACTGTGTTAGCCAGGATGGTCTCCATCTCCTGACCTCGTGATCCGCCGGCCTCAGCCTCCCAAAGTGCTGTGATTACAGGCGTGAGCCACTGCTCCAGGCCTCTTTCTCTCTTTTTCATCTCTTTCTTTTTCTTTTTTTTTTCTTTTCCTTTCCTTTCTTTTTTCTTGTCCTTTTCTTTTCTCTTTTCTTTTCTTTTCTTTCTCTTCAGGGTCTCACTGTATCACCCAGGTTGGAGAGCACTGGCACAGTAGGAGCTTACTGCAGCCTCAACCTCCCTGTGCTCAGGTTATCCTCAGCCTCCCAAGTAGCTGTGACAACAGGCATGCACCACCATGCCTACCTAATTTTTTTGTGTTTTTTGTACAATAACACAAAAACCCATCTGGGAGTTTGCCTGCCTCAACCTCCCAAAGTGCTGGGATTACAGGTCAGAGCCAGGGCATGCAACCAATGCTGTATGTTGTCTATTGCCTGTAACAAAATACCACAAACTTAGCAGTTTAGAACAATACAAATTGATTATCTTGATGTTCTGTAAGTCACAAATCAAACAAATTCTCCCAAGATTATGGTAGTGTTGGCCGGGATGCATTCCTTTCTGGAGGCTCTACAGTGAAATCGATTTCCTTGTCTTTTTCAGCTTCTAGAGGCCTCCCACATTGCTTGGCTCACAGCCTCATTCCTCCATCTTCAAAGTCATCAAGGTCACATCTCTCTGACTGTTATTCCATAGTCACACCTGCCTCTGACCACAGCTAGGTAATGTTCTCCATGTTTAAGGACTTGTGAAGCCTAATCTGGATAATCCAGGGCAATCTCACCATCTCAAAGTCCTTAGTCTTTCTTTTTTCCAGAGACAGTGTCTCACTCTGTTAGCCAGATGGAGTGCAGTGTTGCAATTGTAGCTCCCTGCAGCCTTGAAATCCCGGGCTCAAGCAATCCTCCAGTTTCAGCCTCCCAAGTAGCTAAGACTATGGGGGTGCACCACCATGTCTGGCTAATTTTAAATTTTTTGGTAGAGATGAGGTCTCACTGTGCTGTCCTGGCTGGTATTGAACTCCTAGCCTTAAGTCTTCCCCTTGCTTTGCCCTTGCAAAGCACTGGAATTACAGGCATCAGCCACCACAACTGGTCTCTAGGTTCTTAATCACTTTCAGAGTCTTCTTTGTCATATAAGGTAACTTATTTATATATTTCAGGATTTGGGCATGAATATCCTTGGGGAATCATTATTCTGTCTACCACAGACCCTATCTTATAATTGGAGTTGTGTAAGTTTTGGGGATTCAGGATTTATCATTTCTATCTGTATGAATTTTTCTCCTTGGTTACTCTCTTTTAATTATTTTTGTTTTCCCCCATAAAATATTTAGGAAAACTCGAGTAAGGTAGAATGAATAAAATGTTTTTGGAAATATGTTGTATTGTACATTATAAAAAGTGTACTTAAAAAATTACACAAAAGTACAAGTAGAAACTTTTCTTGATCACTTTTCTAGCTGTATTGAGTACAGTACATACACAAAGTCTTGATAAAATGTAATACTTGATTATGACAATTATGTAATTGAGAGGAAACACTCAACTTAACTTCTGTCTTGACTATTTGGAATATCTGGATGAGTATGTGCTTCTCCTTAAAAAGTTACCTTTGGATTTATCAAGAATAATTCTTATATAAAATAAATTATTGCATAAGGCTCTTATGGACTAAAGAGAAACTGCAGGTGGGAAAAGAGCTCATTTGTATGAATTCTTTTTCCTACTGTGGAACCCCAGTGTGGAAATTTGATTAACTTAAGGAAATGACTTCAGTGGGGCTTTAAGCTATAAAGGTTCTTTCAGATGAAGAGGTCAGTCTGCCCTGGAATTAAAAGTCATAATCTTGGGCTGAATAAGAACTCCAAGGATTTATTTAACTCTGTTACCCAAAGCTGATAGTTTTACAGTTTCTAAACACTGGTCTGTTGTGACAGAACTGCCTGGTGTTTGCTGATTAGCAGCAGGTGATTTGTGGCTGTTAATTTAGCACAATAGAATGTAAATTTTAAAATAATGTAATAGTTCTTTTTTATATTTCAAGACAATCTGGTATGAGGTACAGTAGTTTACAGAAAACATAGTCAAGACTGTTCTATTTATATTCTGATTCAAAATCAAATTCTCCTTCAGAAATGAGGATTTAAAAAATTCTTATCACAGCGTTCTGTTTATGCTTTCAACAAATCAATACATTCTAGCACTGTTTTGCTCAGCTTATATTTTTTATTTTGACATATTTAGAGTAATATTTTGATCAGCAATGCCTTATATTCCATTATTTTCCTTGTCTCTGATAATAATCAATTTTTGACACTGGAAGTCAGAGGAAGTCAGATGAAAGGCAACTGAATTTGTTAGATCAATTGCATTAGCAACACAGAATATACAGACGCATACGCACGCACATTTTCATGCACATAAACCATCACAACAGCTGTAAATGTTTAAAAGTAGCTGAAGTTTCATTTCTCATCCATCCAAGCAAGTCTGACACTGACCAACATATCAATTTAAATTCTGTTTTCACACTAATTCTCATATATTATGATGCAATGTCATACCTGTTTCAGAGGGATGAATAGGTAAAGAGTTTTTTTGAGTTGCTCTTAAGAAGAACTTTTTCTGTTTTTCTCTCTGAAAGCTGTCTTCCCGTTCTTTCCAAGTTTATATGAAATATAATGCACAAACATTGGAGGTATTTACACCTGACATCAATCTTTTCCCCATGTCTAAACAGAAGTTTTGTTTCCTTTGTTGAATTTTTAGATTACCTTTAAGTTTTCTGTGGTTTCATTATGTTTCAATTATATGATAGGCTAAAGATGCCAAGACCTAACATATCATTTCTTGTTTGAGCTATGAAGATTAAATATGATTCCCTTGGTGTCTGTATCTTCTGTATTTCATCTTCTGTTCACTTATATAAGGTTCAATGATTTATAAGAGTATTAAAATAAATCATCTTCTTAGGAAAGGACACTAAAACTGTAAACCTGTAAAATTCAAATAAAGTCAAAATTTCAGCAAATTGTTAATACTTAAATATTCTTAAGCAGGAAAATATGTATAGCTAGGAGAGTTTTCAAAAAATTAACGGGCATTTATTAGTACTTAGAATACCAAGAATAGGAGAACCATACCCGAATTTTAATATGTGATTATTGTGTTATACCTTAAAGTAATAGAAAGCTGACTATAGGAGGTGAAACCCTAAAATGTACTTCTAAATTATGATGACTTAATTTGAGAAATAGAGGCCAAAATGTTTACATTATTTATGTCTTCTATTTTAAACATGGAAAATATTCGTTTGGGTCACATATCATCTTATTTTAAAGGAAATCACAATATAGGATGTTTTTTTTTTGTTTGTTTGTTTGTTTGTTTGTTTGTTGAGGCGGAGTCTCGCTCTGTCGCCCAGGCTGGAGTGCAGTGGCCGGATCTCAGCTCACTGCAACCTCCGCCTCCCGGGTTTACGCCATTCTCCTGCCTCAGCCTCCCGAGTAGCTGGGACTACAGGTGCCCGCCACCTCCCCCGGCTAGTTTTTTGTACTTTTAGTAGAGACGGGGTTTCACCGTGTTAGCCAGGATGGTCTCTATCTCCTGACCTCGTGATCCGCCCGTCTCGGCCTCCCAAAGTGCTGGGATTACAGGCTTGAGCCACCGCACCCGGCATTATAGGATGATTTTTTTAAAGAACTCAGTAAAAAACATTCCTTGATGATACATATAATGATCGTATTGTTGAATATTTTTCCACATGTAGAAATGGATATGTAGCCATCATTTTGTGCATGCATGTGTGCACACAGACACACACATGATGGTTTCTAAATAGAAGTGGATAATTTTACAAAAATTGCATTAAAGTATACATGATACTATATAACCTAATGTTTTATTCACTTTGTTGTTGACATTTTCATCTTAAAATAGACCTGTACCATGTTTTTAAAACACTGTCTAAAATTTCCTTGTATGAGAGAACCATAGTTTAATCAGCATATTTCCTATTGCTGAATATTTTGGTGGTTTTCATTGTTTTCTTTTATAAGCATTACAAGGAAAATCCATGAAAATACATTATTAACTACTCATTTAATGTTTTCTATGGGATTGTGCCCTACAATGGGGATGGTATTAAAAAGATATGTAGAAGTAAATTTAGCTTAACACATAACAGTTTGGGATAAGCTAAAAAATGTCCTTGGGTGTCGGAAGCCATATGTCTTCATTTTGAAGTCTGCAATGAAGCATCTATAGTATGATAGATTGGATTTAAATGATGTAAAAGCCTGCTTATACATTTTTTCTCTCGCCTACAATATATTTTTCACTTTGACCCTCCACAGTTTGTCTAGTCCATCTACATTTTCTTTTTCTACATAACTCAAATTCCTCTACGGTGAACTCAGTGCATCTGTCTAATCTGTAATCATAATATCCAACTATGTATACTTTGTTTTTTCTTGCCAAGTATTCTCTCTTCTCAAGTTATTGTGTGACTGAATCCTTCTTGTATTCTGCTAACATATCACCTCCTCAGATACACTCTCCTTGGCCACCCAATATAATAATTACATCTCCCTCTCACATAATTATTTTTAATCATACCATTGAGATTTTTTATGGCCTTATTACTATCTAAAATTATTTTATTCACTTATTTGTCTGCATTGTTGGTTTGACTTGTAGAATGTAAATTCCATAACAGTAGGAACATTGTCTTTCTTTGGCACTACTGTATCCGTAGATACAGGCTATAGATGTAAATATCTTGCCCATAGTAGATACACTAAAATATTTCTTGGATGAATGAATAATTTTCAGGAGTGTGTTGTGGGCCAGTGTTTATACTCTGTGGAAGGAGAGGAGAAGGGAACTGATTCGTATTGAACGTCTTTTATGTATGTAATAAAACTTTATATACACTGCCTCATCTGAATCTCATAATAATTCTCTGATAATGGTTTTATGTTTCTCATTTTGCTAATGAACAAATAGAAAGCTCAAAATGTTATATAAATGCCCGTGGATACACAGCTGGGAAGTTACAGAGCCAAGATTAAACCCAAATAAGCTTGTATGAAAAGTCTGCAGTTTTTCCGCTATGCATATTGTCACTGAATAAACTAATATATTTATTAGAGATGAGTTAACATAACTGAACATGTGTCAAGACTATTGCATATATTAATATTATCCTATTTAATGTGGTACTCTGAATCACTTAAATGATAGGTATTAGTATACCATATTTGTGTTGAAGTATTTCTTTGAACAACTACTAACTCATTCAATGCCATGAGCCTAGTAAATGAAAATCTGACTTTGATCAGTCTGACTTTAAAACTTAATATTACACAGAAGCCCATGTAGAGAAATGTAACAGAACTAGCTGCTATCCAGCTTCATTTATATTGCTATATATGCTTAAGAAGAAAAAGTCAATGTTTGTGATCAAATACCTTTTTAATCACACACATAAATCTCATGGAAATATATAAAATTGTGATAAGTGAAGGTGATAGGAAATAATAAATGTATTTTGATATATTATTTATAAGTAAAATAACAAAGTGAAGGAAAAAGACATGGAGGAGATGGCATGAAGATAGCAACTAATATTCAGAGTGCAATAAATCAGTGTTTAATAGAGTAACCCACTAGAGATGAATAAACTAAAATGACTAAATGTATTGTGAGAACAAATTTATCAATAAAAAACTTTACTTGATAAGTGTGAAAAACCATAGATGTATTTTTTTTTTTACACTTTGCTTTTGTTACCTTGTTGACTATTTCTAGAGAAGTATTTTTAGTTTCTTCAGTAAATAAGGACCTCACTTACGTAGTTTCTGACTGCTTCTCAAGAAACTATTCCTGGACCCATACATATCTAAGAAATCTTTAAAATTTATCCAACCTGGCTGGGTGTGATGGCTCACACCTGTAATCCCAGCAGTTTGGGAGGCCGAGGCAGTCGGATCACGAGGTCAGGAGATCGAGACCATCCTGGCTGACACAGTGAAACCCCATCTCTACTAAAAATACAAAAAAAAAAAAATAGCTGTGCATGGTGGTGGGTGCCTATAGTCCCAGGTACTTGGGAGGCTGAGGCAGGAGAATGGCGTGAACCCGGGAGGCGGATCTGGCAGTGAGCGGAGATCGCACCACTGCACTCTAGCTTGGGTGACAGAGCAAAACTCTGTCTCAAAAAAAAAAAAAAAAAGCTCACAGCATATATAAATATCTGAACAAATACTTAATACAAGTTATTGTGCTTATTTACCAGGGTTACTTATAAGTCACTGCTAAAATATGATATAGACATCATCATTAAAACTACTTATGGTGGAGGAGTAGCGGATTCCAAGCAAATAATTTAATACAATGTGCCTGACATGACTGCAACTAATTTTTGCTACTATAATACTTTGGAAATGATTATAATTTAAATAAATTTAAATAAACACATATAATATGTAAGATAGATAGATAGATAGATAGATAGATAGATAGATAGATAGATACTCTACACCTGGATTTAGAATTGTATAAATTCACTTTTATTAAATTAACTGCTATAAATTTCTTGCATGGGAGTATTAAAAAATTCTTTATATTTTGCCTTTATTATGCCTAGGCTGACCTTATGTTCCATTCCCTGAGATAGGCCTAGTTTATGTCTGTTATTCCAACCAGATTTTCAGACCCTTCTTTTCATTCTCAGAAGTGCCCTGGTTTGGATGATTAAGTATATGATCATCCTATTTATACTTCATATTATCATTTTTTATATATATTTCCATACTGCCAAATTATAAAAAAAAAGTATCTTATAGGCAAATAAGAAAGGCTTATGGTTTATTTTGATAAAAAGACATTCTGCATAGTGATTAGGAATAAAAGCTTTGTGTCTCAATTTTCTCATTTGTAAATGGGAAAAAATAATATCTCCCGTATTGTTTGTTTTAGGGATAAAGTTAGTTTTTTACAAAGATCTACTCATAAGAAGGCTAATAAACAGAATTAAGCCTATTTCTTTGCTCTCTATTTTGTTAACCATACATCATACTTGGTATAACTTCTAAAAGGTCATTTTTGACAATAAAATACATACAAATGTTCCTGTACTGTGTAAGAAAGAGCTATATTGTAGAAGATGTGAAAATTATAAAACTATTATTAACATCAACCATACTAAATACTTTTGATACAGTTATGTTTTACTAATATGTTATATTCATTTGCAGCAGGGAACTTAAACTGGTTTTATCCAAAATTTCATATTTTTATCATATGTTTGATAAAATAACCAAAAATAACAAGACTATATGCTTATATTCCTTATATTATTTACTTTTAGTCTTCTTATATTCTGTCCCATATGCCTTAGCAGTATTGTACCAGCAAAATAATAAGGAAATTAATCATTTTTTAAAATAAATATCTCTTGTCTTCTTAAATGACCAAGTGAAGTCACATTTTATTGATAATTTTGACTCCTCCTCAAACAAAAATCCTCTTTAATTTGTACCCAGACTACAAAATGTGTACTCTGTATCTAATTTGACTACTAAGGTTATTCTAGCAACCAACTAAATTACTATCTCCTTTCACTTAATATGTTATAAATTATGTGATTATGACTAAATTACTATAGTTCTATAATAATGCCAATCATTCTAACACTGTGGAGCTTCCTTAATATCCGATTAATGTCTGATTCCTAGTTTTTTTAAATGTACTATTTGTTAAATGATATTCCCTATAACATTCTAACTTCTAAAATGTATTATTTACCAAAATTCTAAGAGCAATCATTTTGGTGGGTCCAAATAAGAAAAACTCATTGTATAATCTTACTATAATACATATGACTTTGTAACAAATATGGCCTGATAAATACAAAATAAAGTCTGTCTATTCTTCCTGGGTTTTTTTGTTTTGTTTTGTTTTTGTTTTGTTTTGTTTTGTAGCGGAGTCTCACGCTTGTCGCCCAGGCTGGAATGCAGTGATGCCATCTCGGCTCACTGCAAGCTCCGCCTCCCGGGTTCATGCCATTCTCCTGCCTCAGCCTCCTGAGTAGTTGGGACTACAGGTGCCCGTCCCCACGCCCGGCTGACTATTTTTCATGTTTTTTTTTTAATGGTCACTAAAAATGTCTATGGTAAAAAACATTCTCTATTTTAATCAGGGCTTCTGCCCAAAATGAAAATTAGAAATAGGTGCTTCCATTTCTCACAGGTTTTATGTTAACCCAATCTCTTGCATTTTACTCATCTTAGGAGGACTCATAGAAGACTCAAAAGAATCCCATCCTAATAAGCTTGCTATGGCAGTACCAGTATAACGATAGGAATTGATCCTGTATTTAATTGTGCTTCAAATTATGCCACTATACATTTGGCATTATTTCCATTTGATGGTGACCTAGAATATATTCAACCCAATGTATTTTTATATTAGAATATCTGTGCTAACTTATTATTACATTTCTACACTGGGATTTATAATTGCAGAATAAGAAAAAGCAGTTCTGGCACATAAAACACCACTGCAAAACTAAAAGCATAGCAAATGCATATGTTAGATGTTTAGAACTTGATATTATTCTTTTTCTTCCTACAGATTTTACTTCCCTCCCTGGCTACTTTCTTTTTTAAGATTGTTATTCTGAGAATTATGGTAACTTCTGTAAAATACCTTGAAGTATGCATGCCGATTTAAAAGCAAAAAAAAAAAAAAAAAAAAGAAAAGAAAACTGATTTTACTTAAAGTAACTACTACTATCTTCATCACATCAAAGAAAATTATAAATGATTATTTAGATTTCTAACCAGATACTTTATTGTGAAAACTAGACATAGGCCTACAATATTGCATGCTATTGGTTGGGGCTTTGAACAATGAATCATCTGTATGCTTGGGATGAAATAGGATTGCATTAACAAATAATTTACCACATTTTTATCTTAACTTTTTATGACTTAATGATTTAGACACATCTAGAACCTTCTGAGTTTCTTTTATCCCCACTGTGCAGATTGCCTCATAGATTTGGAGATCCAGAAAGAAGAATGCAAAAGAGAAAGAATGCTTTCTCATTCCTTGGAAGGATTATGAAACTAATTGTATTTCTAGAGGATTTGAGTGACCTTTAAGATGGAATCAGAAGTAGGACAGTGTATCTGTGATAACCTCAGGGGAGCAATTGGCAGAGATACTTGAAGTCTTTCTATACATAAATGTGAGATAAAGCCACCCTAAAAAATGAGCTTGGAATTACCTGAATTAGCTATATTATAAAAATTCTATTTGAGCCTTTAACACTTAAAATGTATTTTTATAACAATTACTGGATATAGGGATTTTGAAATAATACAAAGTCATTATCATAATAGATTAACACCTTCTGACAAGTTTTAAGGTCAAAATATAACTGTTACCTAATTGAAGGAAACTTCAGCTTATCCCCAAGTTTCATGAACCATTTAACAATTGTTTGGAACCTCAGCTAAAATCACAAACTCCATTTACATATGAATAAAGCTACTGAGAAAGATGGAAGCAGATTTTAGCTTTCATCTGAAATTCAACCTCATATAGATGAATGTTTAGAAAGTTCACATTCCTAAAACAGTTAATATTACATACCTTTATTGAGTTTTTTTGTAAACTTAAAAAGTTTAATTAAACAGAGAGGAAAATGAATTATAGGGTTTTTTTTTGAAATTTTTAGATGTTCCTATTAAAACATACAAAACAGAAACTGATAATTTTATCCTAAACTATTTTAAGCTACTGAGTCTGCTAAAACATTAAAGAAATAAGCACTCTTAGGCTCATATTAGTTTAATGGATTTTTTTCCCCCCAACTAGATAGGTGTCAGTAGCTTATTTTTTGAGTTTTAACACAGGTTCTTCATAGTGGGCCTTGAAACTTTTTACTTGATATTCAATCTTGCATGGCTGAGAAGTGTATTATTTCATATCACTGTTGTCTAAAATTTCAGGAAATAAAGACACTTACCTGTTTCTCAATGCCTTCATACCAAGAAAAAGCTGATATGTTGCCCCTTTCCTCTCCATCTCATATTCAAAATTTAGATGACTATAAAGCAAATGGGGAAGAAATGATTGGATATAAGTGAAGAAAGAGGAGTTCTCATCCAATTGTCATAAAATTTCATTTTTTCAGTATTTTGATATGAGTAAAAGCATCATTCCAAAAATTTTAATTTTCTGTAATGGAACAGATAATTTTGAAATATCTAAATAAATTCTCCAAACTTAAGCTATTAACCAATCCAGAAGGATCTGTGAACAATCTCTCTTAAACAATCACAATCATAATAACACTTTTACAGTGTTACATAGTTTGCAAGTTTTGTGATTATATCTATAAGAATATAACAAAAACACCAGTGTGCAGGAAATAATAAAAGTATATATAAAGATACACCTTTCCTTTTCATTTGTTTTTAGTTTCATTGTAAAATATTTATTTCTATAGTGTTACTGTGAATTTTTTTTACCTTAAACACTATTAAAAATAATGTTGTGAAAGCTTATTCAGAAGGCTTGGAAACTAATACTTTTTGGTTGACTGGTCTCATTCCATGTTATATTTAATTATTTCCACTCTTGAGAAATATTTTGGTCCAAATACATTTTTGTAAGTAGTTTGAGAGTCACTTTCCTGTTCATTATATAGATTTGATTTGGACAGCCTAACACATGCATGTGGGATCATTCTAATATTAGTAAAAACTTTGACCATTCTGAAAATGGGAGGGAAAACTACAACAGCTAGTTCAAAATAGAAGGTAAAATATGATCTATGCTAAAATACAGGAGGGCAACCTTATTTGATTTAAAGCTAGAAAAAAAATGAAAATTTCTGATTCTGATTCAATCTAACATAGCCTCAGGTTCAAAGAACCATGTAAAAGAAAGGTAAAATATCTCATAACAATAATTTATCATGCACAGCTTCTCACCCTTTAGTAACAAGATAATTGATTTCCTATGGCTTCCCTAAAAATTAAAATACAAAAGAAAGGATGCATTCAAATGTAGTTTACTTGCTTGAAAATTTGAAAAACTGCTTAAACCAGAAAAACTTATTGAAGGTCATTTGAGAGCTCACTATAGGATCTAGAATAGGAAGTTCTCCAGCAAAGCATAGGGAACTTGAGAAATTAAGGCTGCAATCCTTGTAACATATGGTAGTGTCAGGTATTTTTCCCCCCACTGTATGAAAATGTGATAAAGAAATTCATTATGACTTCCAAAAAATTCCTCCAAAGCCAAGGGTGTTGCCAAGCTGATTCTTAACTAAACAAATACACATTTTAGAAATCCATGATTGTCTTTTCTGTCAGAAAATAGAAGAAAATAATGATAACAGCGTGAAATGGTTTTCAGTCTCTGAAATGTGGAATATGATCTAGTAATGCATACATTGCTAGCAGAAGCAAATGCAATGTAACATGGGCAGGCACAGGGGCTATAGACCTTGACCATCTGCTCAACACAGACTTCCAAAAGATGATCAGGTCTGCTGATAGATACATGTGATTTTTCAGTGTTATGACAAACCCAGTAAAAGAGAGCCAGTTAGTGATGTATTTTAAAAAATGTATTCTCCAATACCCTAATATTCTATTTAGAAGATTTGTTCTACTTCATAACCATGTTTGTAAGAGAGAAATAATAATATTTGTGACTAGCATTTCATTCTTGTGATAGTTTTTCTTTTGTGAGTGGTATACAATAGCTAGTTATATAACAATTGTAAGGAGATAATTGAAAGAACTCTCAAAAGTAGTGTCTAAAAGCATCTCAGAAGAAAACTAAATGGGTAATTATACATCAGTACTTTAATGTCAGTAAGGGAATATTTTGCCACCTTTTATGGGCTTGCCAGATAGGTCACAAGATGCTACAAAACACTGTGAATTTTTAAGTCTAATTGCCAGCTTTTAAAAAGGTGATTCCAGCAAAGCACTTTGTCTAAATTGAAATAAGACTAACAAAGTTACAGAAATAAAAGGAAGTTGAGTTTTGGAAAAGGAGAATATTAAAAATGAAATGATGGATCTATATTGGAATTGTGGTATGTAAGGCTTGATTGATAATTAAATATGGACCACATTATGGAAGGCATAGATGCCAGGCTGTAGAATTTGGTTTGATACCATAGAGGCAAAGGAAGCCATTGCAATAATTTGTGTGTAAAGGGAGGGTGAAATTAAATATTTGATGTGCTTAGTGAAAGATTTCACTTAAATCATGGAGATTTTGAAATCATTATATTGAAATTAAAAAGATATGATTTTTAAAAAAATAAATGGTCCATATTAAGGAATTTGGCATAGTCTAGAGGAAGTGAAGTGTCTGAAGGCTGTTGACACTATTGTAATGATCCACTGCAGTGTTTAGCGCTAATAGTTGACTCAGATGTTAGGTGTATCTAGGATAATGTCATCTTCTGCTTCTTAAACTATGGAGAAATTTTTCTTAATTTCAACAGCCACTACTATAATTCCTTGGACAGCACAGCAGTTTACATAGAGAACAGACTTTAGTTTTCAAAAATGTCTACACTGAATCTAACTCTGTAATTTACTCATTTTGTAACCTTAAACAAGTTGTATAGGCTAACTTCAAGGTTTTGTTTTCTTGTTTAATTTGTGAAAACAATGCTTAAATGATAAGATTGATGTGAGTTTTTATGAAGATAGTGTAGGCCAGGCACAGTGGCTCAGGCCTGTAATGCCAGCACTTTGGGAGGCTGAGGTAGAAGGATTGCTTCAGCCCAGGAATTTGAGACCAGCTTGATGAACAACATAGACCTTGTTTCTACAGTCTTTTTTTTTTTTTTTTTAATTAGCCAGTTGTGGTGGCATGTGTCCAGCATGCAGCTGGGAGGCTGAGGTGGGAGAATCATTTGAGACTGGGAGATTGAAGCTGCTGGGAGACGTGATCACCCCACTACACTCCAGCCTGGGTGACGAAATGAGACCCTGTCTCAAAAAACCAAACCGAACCCAAACAAAACAACAAAAAAGATGATGTAGATGAAGTGTGTAGCAGTCTCTCACACATGGCAGGCATTCAGTAAATAAATGGCAGCTTTCTCATTACTATTTATTGCTACAAACATGTAACAGCTCTTGCTCTTGGCATATCATTTGTCTGTAGACAGTAGAACATTGTGGATTCTGGAATTTGACAAATTTGATTTCTATGTCTATCTCGCCAAACTAATAGCTATGTCCTTTTAAATAAGTCACAACTTCTCTAAGCATCCATTTGTTCATCTGTAAGATGAGGTCAATAATAGTGTCTGCTTCTCAGAAATGAACAGGGGGTTCAATGAGAATGTCTTGAAGCACTTTGCATGGCTATTGCTAATACTGTTTCAGACTTTCTTGCTTGCTTGCAATAGATAAGTATTTCTATAGGTTTGGGGGTTATAGTTGTGTCAGTTCTGTTAACAAAGTAACCATGAGATTTACAGAGGAAGGAAAAAGAAGAAAACTTTATTTTTAGTTTAAAGATCTGCAGGCTGGGGATGTAGCCGCTGGGGTAACCATAAGCACATGCTGTGCAGAAGGGGAGGAAATGGTGACGTTTCAACCTCCCAGGATTTGTTTTAATGTATATTTATCAGGTTTGGGGAATGTCTACAAGTATACAAGTCTAGTGCATGTGCAGTTAGTTAACATACATGTAACGTACATCCCCTATTTACTTTGGGGTGGGGTTTTAACATTAAAATGAGGTGGAATTTGGCTTTATTTATGTATGTATGTATGTATGTATTTATTTAGAGACGGAGTCCCGCTCTGTCTCCCAGGCTGGAGTTCAGTGGCGCGATCTTGGCTCATGGCAACACCTGCCTCCTGAGTTCAAGGGGTTCTCGTGCCTTAGCCTCTTGAGTAGCTGGGATGACAGGAGTGTGCCACCATGCACAGCTAATGTTTGCATTTTTAGTAAAGATGGAGTTTCACCATGTTGGACAGGCTGGTCTCGAACTCCTGACCTCAAGTGATCTGCCCACCTCTGCCTCCCAAAGTGCTGGGATTACAGGCATGAACCACTGTGCATGGTCAGAATTTGGCTTTTTACATCAAACGGTGAACTATAGAGCACAAAGACATTTTACGTGCAGCCTCTGTAAGCCCGATGGAACTGGCTTAGTGTCTGTAACTTCTCATCAAGAAAGTATATTTGTAAGGCCAGTCTCCTATCCAATTGGAGCTATTGGCAGGACCCTTAAGGTAGGGGTGTTCCAGTCAGCTGTTGTAAGGTTGTCCACCAGGGTCATTTGGACAGTGATTCTCTCAAACCAGTTACTGCCTAATTGCAGGAAAACATTATCGCAATTAAGAAACCTTATGGTATTGAATCATGTTAGAGATATGTGACCAACCCCTTTTATTTGCCATGGCTACTTAATTTTCTCTCCAGAGTCTCATGTTAGCCAAAGAGAGTCCATCTTGACTGTCAGCCAGGGGTACAATGTTGACATTAAAATGAGAACAATAATAGTGTCTACTTCACAGAATGACCTGGGGATCGGAAAACAAAATGTCTTTCACCACTCTTATGGCTATTAATAACATCATTTTAGACCTTCCTGGTATACCTGCTTACTTGTTTGCAATAGATAAATATTTCTATACATTTTTAGGTTACAGTTACATTAGTTCTTTTGGCCACCTTTTGAGCATACTTTAAATATTTTTTGGTCTTTTTTTCATGGTGAGCATCAATGTGAACCAGTTTTTGAAAATATTTGACAGTTCTTTTACAATTTACATCAGACCATTTAAACTTTTGAATGGCCAAATATTATTTGCTGAGTTTATTTGCATTCTTTTCATCTCTATAAGAAGTCATTTTTCACTCTTAAGACTATACTTTTAAGTAAATGCTTCTTCTCTGGGCTCTCTCTGGATGCATATGTTTATTTGTTAATTTATTTAACATATATTATTGATCAACTTCTGTGATTAAGTCCACATAAGAAAAGGTGATATGATGAAGACCACCTTCCCATTCTTCAATGTGTGTACAGTTGTACAGTTTTAAGTGAAAGTATAAGTCTACGTGTATGCTTTCTCATCTAGACATTAAACTCTCTGATGTTTAAGAAAATACATATACATATATGTATATATGTGTGTGTATATATAGAGAGGCTGCTAGTAAAAATGTGCATATATAAATGTACATATAATGTATAGGCATATACAATGCAAATATATATGTGTATAATTGTATATAAAAATGTCCATATACATATAAATTTTTATCACCAGCCTTCAGCACAATGTCTGGGACTTTAGAGACATAAATGTTTGAACTGTACTTTTTATCACTACCATGTGAGAATATGCCAAGTATTTCAGAAAGCCTACCTATAAAGATCCACTTCTTCCCATTATTTTTAAATATAGCAATCAAAAATCCAGGTGTGCCTTGACTGAATATAACAGTTGCCTTTTTATCTCGAATTGTCCTATTAAGTTAGTTTCCTTTAATGCATTATTTCAATAATTGTGTATTAATATAATATAGTATAGAAAAAATAATATTGTGTTTTTTCCTGAATTTTTACCTTTTTTTTCATATCCTACTAGAAAAACTATGAGTTGAGCATTGTGATTTTTGGTATTAAGGGTGGATACATAGGTATGTTAGTAAAATGAAACCAAATAGAATGGAAATATAGGCAATGAAATACTATATACAGTACTATACAATAATTTTAACTGAGGGAAATATCTAAGAAAGAAGGAAGAAAAGTTCAATTTTATTGGATTTTTCTTCCTATTACACCCACTCTAGAATTTTACTTAAACTATATCTATGTTATGCGAAGTAGAAACACAAAGTGACTTCTCTAAACTTCTCTTCTAATTTCTAAAGGGTAGAAACCACATCCATTTATTTATTTATTTATTTATTTATTTATTTATTTATTTATTTATTTGAGACGGAGTTTCCTTCTTGTTGCCCAGGCTGCAATGGTGGGACCTCGTCTCACCACAACCTCCGCCTCCCAGATTCAAGTGATTCTCCTCCCTAAACCTTCTGAGTAGCTGGGATTACAGGCATGTGTCACCACACCTGACTAATTTTTGTATTTTTAGTAGAGACGGGGTTTCTCCATGTTGGCCAGGCTGGTCTCGAACACCCGACCTCAGGTGATCCACCCCCTAAAGTGCTGGGATTACAGGCGTGAGCCATCATACCTGGCCACACATCCTCTTTTATTTGTATGTCTGGTCTGCATATCTTCTACATTTTTTCTAGGGATAGTTTTGTCTAATCAAATGTTCCTGTTAAGATAATGTTTATGTGTATTAATTTTTACTACAAATATAATATGCCTAGTTTTTTCCCTATCCAAAGCTTATCAGATGTCAGCTGAGAGCATTTATTTATGAAAGAGCAAACATACATCTATGATTTTATTCCTGAAATTTGTTCTTGAAAAACAGTGTCAGAATGTCAGAGAATAGCAAAGGTAATCTATTTTAGCCTAGTTTCTCAGTGAAATGCCATCAAATTGTTATGAGTAAATTTTTTATCATTGGCTTTATCTATAGCCACTAAAAGTAATGTTTCATTAATTGTAGCAATTACTGCAAAATATCGCCCAGTTCATCATTTGTTAGTTCCATTAACAAAATGAGAAAGTGAATTTAAAATGTAATTTTAAAGAAAGCCTTGCTTAGGTCCTGATATTCTTCTTATTTTTTTTGATAATGAGAATTAAAATATCAACAATGTATTCTTTTTCATATAACTAAAAAGAAAATCAACATGAAACTTGAAGATCGATTGTAAAAATTTTGTGAATCTGCTTGTATGTGTTTTGTTTTTCGTTGGCCATAACTTCATATATTGAGTTATATTTTATTTGGATTTCATTGTATTTTTTTTGACAGCTGCCTTAAACTTATTATGGAACAAATGTAGGGATGTAAAAGTATATGCATATGCAGATATTCGTTTGTGAATCTATAAATTTGACCAAATAATCACAAAAAATAATGGCTTAGGCTTGTCAGCTTCCAAAATAATTGTATCACTCATGAGTGCCATAGAGATCACCAGGATCATTCTCTCAATTAAATGTTGAGGTATACAACAGTTAAATGACTTGCTCAAGTACACAACTGTATCTAGCTACTGAATCTTAGCGAGGGGGGGTGGGTCTTTCCTCTACAAACATTATCACTTTGGGATATAGTTTATTTCTCATTATCTCTCCCCTATTTCCTTCATGCTTATGCATCAGCCTTCTGAAATACTTGTGCTTCTTGAATGCAGTATCTTTTTATTTTTGTTTCTCTGCCTTTGTTTTTCATGTTTTCTTAATACTCTAGAGTTTTCTTTTCTCTCCTTACCTTTTCTGCTTAGAAAATTTGTAATTGTGTTTTAAGAATCTGCATCAAAAAATGCCCACACTACACAATTACTGACACTCTGTTGGGGTGCTCATAGTGTCACAGAAATTTTTATATGAGTATATAAAATAACAACAGGTTTACCTTCAGAGTAATGCATTGTTAATCAAGTTCATCATTGTGTGAACATCATAGAGAGTACTTACATAAACCTACATGATACAGCTATCTGGTATATCTATCTGGTATAACTTATTGCTGTAGGCTACAAAACTGTATAACATATTACTTTACCAAATACTATAAGCAAATGTAACACAATAATAAGAACTTATGTATCAAGACATATATAAACATAGAAAAAGTACAATAAAATTCTAGTATAACAGATTAAAAAAAATGGTACACTTGTATAGGGCATTAATCATGAATGGAGCTGGCAGGACTGAAAGTTGCTCTGGGTAAATCAGTGAGTGAGTGGTGATTTAATGTGAGGTTCTTGAACATTATTATATAGTACCATATACTTTATATAAACACTGTACACTTAGACTACTTTCAATTTATTTAATAAAATAAGTAAAATGATGTTACAACAGCTATGACATTACTAGGTGGTAGGACATTCTCAGCTTTGTTACAGTCTCATGGGACCACATTTATATATGCAGTCCATCATTGAATGAAATCTCATTACGCAGAGCATGACCATATTTACTTAAGTGCATTGCAATGAACAGTTTCTATGTCCAGATCCCTAGGCAACCTGTAAGTTTCTTGACTGTGGAGATTGCATCTTGTGTTGAAGTAATTTAGTTTCTCATAAACAGAGAGTTTTAGGTCATGTGACTAGTTTTTTGAAGATTGACACCTAGCATGTAAATAGTATTATTCTAAAACACTAGGAAGAATCTGTGTGCAATTTTTTCAGTTTTCTAAGTTTTAAAGTTCCAACTTAAAATGTTTTTTTAATTTTAAAGTTCAAAATTTAAAACTTAGACAACTAAAAAGGATATACATTTGTACCTCTAGGACCAATTATCTGGGTCCCCAAATCCCTTTCACATGTGCTGACATTGATACATCATTTAGTATTCAAATCATAGGCATTCTAATGACCATACTGTTGCAATATAGACACTTTGAAGCTGGGTGATTCTACCCCTGTTGGCTGTGCAAAGGGAAATGGATGCTGCCCTGGGGAAAATTTCAAGATGTCAAAAGATTTTTTAAACACATTTCAACAGTTAAAATAGTAAAAAGACTTCCAGAATTTCTATTATGAGCCTGATTTATAGGGTTTACTATCAAAGCAGGTTTAAATTACAGCGGCTTGCCAATAGCAAAGAAAATTTATTTAAAAGAAAGGTGAACCATTTTTTCATAATCTCTTATGACTAAAATGGTCTTATTTTACTAAAAAAGTCCTGAAAGTTAACACAATTATTTAAACATGTATTTTCTAAAGTTTTACTGGATGAAATTTTAAAGTAAAAATTGAAGTTTATATGAGATGATGTCTTACATTTTGAGCAATGTGTGGAATTTACTGATAGTTGAGATTTATATTTTTATTTACTATTTAAATTTTAAATGTAGCAATCTTAATTTAGAAATTAAGTCAGGGACATAGTATACCCAACCTAAGGCATGTTAAATTACTTTTTTGCAAATCTAATAATTAAGACAAATAATGAGCATCATATAATAGATATAGATTAGATATATCACATAAGATAAAACTACTAGTCCATATCTCTAAAAATGAATATAATACTAATGTTCGTATATTTTTGTGTAAACAAGACTATGAAATGTTTGTCAAAAATACATAACACGCACATATAAAGCAAATCTTTATTTTATATCTTTCTATTTTTATAACTTTTAGATTTTTATAACTATTTTATATCTTTCTATTTATAGCTCTACTTTTAGTGGGCTTTTTAATGCTGTCATATAATCTTTGTATCTTTGTTCTTCTGTTGCTTTTCTATACTTCTTGTCTTCCAAACTACAGTATATATATACTGTTAAATTTGTTTTTTTTTTCTTAGGCCACCCAGTCCAAGCCTGAGCTCACTGCCTTTTTGCTGTAATTGTCATTTTTTGATTGAATGGCTAAATACACTCACAGCAGGGAAAGGATGAAGACGAGTGCTTGATGAGGGAATATTTATTTTTTTAAAGGTGAGAAATAGAGATACATGTTTATTTTATGTAACTCACAGTCAGAAAGCACATTATATGGCAAATTTTCTCTGGGCAGAAATGCTAATTGGGCCTGGGAAATAATAAAGAGTAAGTTTTAAGCAGGGGAAGTTGAGAGAAAGTTCGATACTTATCTGATAATGGTAAATAAGGTAGGGTTGACATATTCTCAGGTGACTTGTGGACTCACATTTCAGTGCTGTTAGAGTTTTATAAGCTCCTCATTAACTGCTTCTAAACATCTCTTTCAGAAAGTTGTGTGTGTGTGTGTGTGTGTGTGTGTGTGTGTGTGTGTGTGTTTTGATGGAATGGTGTTCAGGTTTTGGGAACTTACTATACAGACTTCGTCTTATATGCTCTGTTTAAAGGATCTTACTGACCTCACAGATTCTGCCCAATATAATCTTGTCTAGTGTTTGGGCTTTCAACATGCCACAGAACCCTTGAAAGGTACTATACTAGGAGCTTTGGAGTCATTAACTAGACAGAAAGATTTTTCAGTTATGAGAAGCCAAGACTTACAGGTTCAGAAAGATCTGAACCTAAGTCTGTTTCAACGGGACTACAGTGCTTTTTGTGAGACTGAAATTGTTTGACTGATGCTCATTTGTTGTGGAGAACGTTTGGGATTTCTCTGGAGTTGGCACTGTGTTCCACAGACGATTCTCTAAGTGCTGGACTATATAGAATACATGACTTGAGGCCGGGCACAGTGGCTCAAGCCTGTAATCCCAGCACTTTGGGAGGCCGAGACAGGCGGATCACGAGGTCAGGAGATCGAGACGATCCTGGCTAACACGGTGAAACCCCGTTTCTACTAAAAAATACAAGAAAACTAGCCGGGCGAGGTGGCGGGCGACTGTCATCCCAGCTACTCCGGAGGCTGAGGCAGGAGAATGGCGGGAACCCGGGAGGCGGAGCTTGCAGTGAGCTGAGATCTGGCCACTGCACTCCAGCCTGGGCGACAGAGCGCAGAGCGAGACTCCGTCTCAAAAAAAAAAAAAAAAAAAAAAAAAACGGAATACATGTCTTGACAGATTGATTGGAAGATCCTATTCCCAGAATTGTAGGCTGATCTCACTAAGTCCTTCTGAGAGGGAGAATTTGTTATCAGTCTTCTTATGTTGACATTATGACTCAAAAAATACCGGTGAGATTAAAGACGGTCTCAAAATAAATCCCCATTTTGGGCCTTCTCATATCTGTTTCCTGCTCCATTTGGCTTCCAACAGATTCTACATTATTTGTATCATTAACTAAGAATCACAGAAGTTACACATCACCAGACTTATTGGGTCATCTGATATCCCCCTTTTTCCTGCCCCATGCATTCTGTTTTAGTAAGTGATGGCCTCTTTTTCTTCTTCTTCTTCTTTTTTTTTTAAAGAGAGGACAATGCTGATGATGGAAACATACCTACAGGACTTGCAAGTCAGGCAGGATGATTTGTTTTTTACCACATGCATTTGCTCACCTGTTCCATGGGTTCCAACAAGCTTAAAATTCATTCAAAATAGCACTTCACTCTTCAGTACTTTTATATACTGAAATGCAGCCCCACTCCTTAAGGTACAAATAACTTATCTAAAATTACATGGGGAGAATCTATGGTAAACTACTTATGCATGTCTGTAAAATAATATAGAAAACTTAAACATAATGAAATAAGTAATATAGACTATTTAAAACACATTGAACAAACAGGGCTGTCATTAGTAACCCATGCTCCTGAGTTTCCTTGCTTCATCAGCTAAACCAGTCAATCCAGAGGTCATAACTTGTAGGTAGCATCAAACACCATGGTCCACTCAACAGCTAAGCATATGCTCCATCTCCTCTTCATATTTTGGGTATAGATGCATCTTACCTAAGGCATAAACCTGAGAGAGGGTGTATACATAGTAGGAGGTGCATCATAGGGGTAAAACTCATGCAAATAGATGGAAGGAGCTAACAGGAGCATACTGATGCCAACCTCTAGAATAATCAGACAATTTACAAACGTTTTTTGTTCTCGCATTTGATCCTATCCATTCTTTCTCCTAAAATCTCTGTTTTTCTTCTACTTACAGTCCCTTGTTCGAGCCCAGAGTACCTTTATCTGCTTTCCCAATGACTACAACAGCCTTTCTCTTTTCATCTAGTTTCTCTTTCCTCTAATCCTGACTTTTGATGCTGTAAACAGTCATCTTTCCAAAACAAATCTATCATCTTACATTTTTTCTTACATAAAACTGTTCAATGGCTTATCATGGATTTAAAGACTAGGCCCAAATCACTTACCGTGGTGTATGAGGCTCTTCATTTACCCTTTCCTTTCACAATATTTTTTCCAACCTTATTGAAGTTTTGTCAGCTTCTCAAACATGCTACCATCTCTGTTGCCTGTAAGCCTGCACTGTGTGTCACATGTTCGTGCTCCTTTCTTGTAATACTGTCCTTCACTACCTTAACCTGACATTCTGTAGATAAGTTTAAATCTCCGGTTACATATTACTTCTCCATTTAGTTCCTCGTTTTTCATTCACTCATTTGTTTAACTGATATTTATTCAACACTGACTATAAGTAAGGCACAGTAGAAAATATTAGGCTATGAAGACCAAGACAGTTACTAAAATCATAGAATTTATAGCACAAATTCACTCTGCTAAAATTGCTGTAAGCCCTTTCCTCTGCATTGCATACTGACTATCCAAGTTAAGATAATATCATCTTAAACATTCATTTCTGCAAAAGCCTAAGGATTTACTCCCTCCCCTCAACCATCCTTCATTCATTGAAATATTCTTACTCATTGTTCAAGTATCAAATAAGTGCCATTTCCTTAAGGATTTTCTCCTTCTGACCACAGAGAAGTAAGTGTGAAGGATATGATTTGCTCTATTCTGCTCACATGTGATGTCATATTTCTTTTGTCAATAGTGGGAGAATTTACATAATACAAAATTATTTTAAACTGATCTATTCAGTGGCAATTAGTGTATCAGCAATGTTGTACAACCATGACCTCTGTGTAGTTCCAAAACATTTGAGCACATCGTGCACTTGTTCTTCATTCTCCCCTTACTCCAGCCCCTAAAAGCTACCAGTCTGCCTTCTCTCTCTATGAATGTACCGATTCTGAATATTTCATATAAATGGGCTAATACAATATGTGACCTTTGTGTCTGGCTTCTTTCACTTAGCATAATGTTTTTGAAATTTGTCCATGTTGTAGAATGTGTCAGTACTTCATTCCTATTTATGTTTGAATAATATTCCATTGTTTGTATAGACTACAGTTTATGATTCACCCACTGATGAATATCAAGACTTTTTTAACCTTTTGGATAATGCCAACAATGCTGCTATAAACATATCTGCAATTGTATTTGTTTGAGTACTTGTTTTAAACTATTTTAGATATGTATGTAGGAGTGGAATTACTGGTTCATTTGATAATTCTATGTCTATGTTTTTGAGGGACTGCCAACCGTTTTTCACTCCAGGTGAAGCGTTTTAGTCTCCCACCGCAGTGTACAAGGTTTCCAATTACTCTACATTCTCATCAACACTTTTGTTTCTTTATTAAAAACATTAATATAGCCTTTGGAGGAGGAGTGGCTTCCCACCTTATTATAGTTTTGATTTGCATTTTTCTTATGATTAATGATGTGGAGTATCTTTAACACTTTTGTTTCTTTATTAAAAACATTAATATAGCCTTTGGAGGAGTGGCTTCCCATCTTATTATAGTTTTGATTTGCATTTTTCTTATAATTAATGATGTTGAGCATCTTTTCCTGTGCTCATTGGTGATTTGTTTATCTACTTTTTATTTATTTATTTAGAGATGGAGTTTCGCTCTTGTTCCCCAGGCTGCAGTGCCATGGCATGATCTCAGCTCACTACAACCTCCACCTCCCGGGTTCAAGCGATTCTCTCGCCTCAGCCTCCTGAGTAGCTGGGATTACAGGCACATGCCATCACGCCAAGCCAATTTTCATATTTTTAGTAGATACGGGGCTTCACCATGTTGGCCAGGCTGGTCTCAAACTCCTGACCTCAGGTGATCCACCTGCCTTGGCCTCCCAAAGTACTGGGATTATAGGCATGAGCCACCTAGCCGAGGCTGTGTTCATCTACTTTAAGGAAATGTCTATCAGTGTTGTTTGCCCACTTTTTAATTGCGATGTTTGCCTTTCTGTTGAGTTGTAAGAGTGTTATATATAACATTCATTCATGATTTTAAAAAGAGTTTTGATTTTAGTTCTCCCTATATTTAACTCTTTGGTTCACTTTGAGTTAATTTTTGCATATGGTGTGAAGTAGGAGTCTAACTTCATTCTTTTGCATGTGGATATCTGGTTATCCTAGCACCATTTGCTGAGGAGACTATTTATCTCCCATTGACTGGTCTCAGCACCCTTTGTCAAAAATCAAGTGCCCCTAGATATATATTTTTTATAGTCTCAATTCTATTCCATTAATCTAGATGTATGCCATTATGTCTATAACACATTGTTTTGATTACTGTAGCTTTATTGTAAATGTTGAAATCAGGACATGAGTCCTCCAATTTTGTTCTTATGTTAGGTTATTTTGGCTACTCAGAGACCCTTGTAATTCCATAAGAATTTGAGGATTATGTTTTCTATTTCTGCAAAAAAGCACTTTGGAATTTTAATAGGCTAGCACTGAATCTAGAGTAAGTAGTAGTGGCATCTTAATATCAAGTTTCAAATCCATGAACATGGATATCTTTCCATTTACTTGGGTCTTAAATTTTAGCAATGTTTTGTAATTTTCAGTATACAAGTCTTTCATTTCCTTGGCTAAATTTATTCCTAGTTATTTTCTTTTGGATGATGTTATAAATCCATTCTTTTCAATTATTTTTGTTTATTGCTAGTGTGAGGAACATAATCAATTTTTGTGTGTCAATCATGTGCCCGGCAAATTTGCTGAATTTTTTTTTTTTTTTTTTTTGAAACGGAGTCTCACTCTGTCACCCAGGCTGGAGTGCAGCGGCCGGATCTCAGCTCACTGCAAGTTCTGCCTCCCGGGTTTACGCCATTCTCCTGCCTCAGCCTCCCGAGTAGCTGGGACTACAGGCGCCCGCCAACTCGCCCGGCTACTTTTTTGTATTTTTTAGTAGAAACGGGGTTTCACCGTGTTAGCCAGGATGGTCTCCATCTCCTGACCTCGTGATCCGCCCGTCTCGGCCTCCCAAAGTGCTGGGATTACAGGCTTAAGCCACCGCACCCGGCCAATTTGCTGAATTTTTAAACAGCTCTAGTAATTTTTTGTGAATTCTTTGAGATTTTGCTACATATTGGGTCATATCATCTGATAATAGAGTTATGCTTCTTTCTTTCCAAATTGGAGGCCTTTTATTTCTTATTATTGCTGAATTGCTCTAACTAGACCTTTCAGTACAACGTTTAGTAGAAGTGTTAAAAGTGAGCATTGTTGTTTTATCCTGATCTTAGACTGAAAGCTTTCAAACTTCCACCATTGAGTTAGTTATGTTAGCCATGGGTTTTAAAAAAGTCCTTTATTCTATTGAAGTAGTTTCTGTCTAATCTTAGTTTCTCAGTATTATTTAATTAAGTAATTAATTTATTTTTGAGACAGAAGTCTCTTTCTGTCACCCAGACTGGAGTGCAGTGGCATGATCTTGGCTCACTGCAACCTCTGCCTCATGGGTTCAAGCGATTCTCTTGCCTCAGCCTCCCAAGTAGCTGGGATTACAGGCACCCACCACCATGCCCAGCTAATATTTGTATTTTTAGTAGAGATGCGGTTTCGTCATGTTGGCCAGGGTAGTCTCAAACTCCTGACCTCAGGTGATCCGCCCACCTCAACCTCCCAAAGTGCTGGGATTACAGGAGTGAGCCACTGCGCCTGGGGATTGAGTGTTGTTTTAATGGAAGAGTGATTTTGACAAATTCTTTTCCTCAATTAGTTGAAATGATCATGTGTTTCTTCCCTTCATTTTATCAGTAATATATAAATAAAACATATTTCATTGATTTTCTTACATTGAACCAATCATGCATTTATATAATAAATCCCACATGGTCATTGCATATAATCTTTTTAATATGTTGTTGGATTTAGTTTGTTAAGGTGTTTTGTTTTTGTTTTTTGTTTGTTTGATTGTTTTTGGTCTCTATCCATAAGGAATATTGGTATGCAGTTTTCTTTTCCTGTAGTTTCTTTCCTTTGGTGTTAGGAAATGCATATCTCATTGAATGAGTTAGATAATGTTCCTTCCTCTTTTATATTTCAGAAGAATCTAAGAAGTTTGGATGTTAATTCTTTAAATATTTGATAGAATTCATCAGTGAAGCCCTTTGTTCTTGACCTTTTCAATATTGGCAGTTTTTTTTATTATTGATTCGATCTTTTTACTTCTTATACATCTGTTAAGATTTTAAAAATATATTATGGAGTCAGCTTCGGTATTTTGTGTACCTAGGAATTTGTTCATTTTATCTAAACGATCTAATTTGTTCACGTGCAATTGTTAGTATCATTTTCTTATAATACTCTTATTTCTAAAAGTTTGGAAGTGATGTCTATACTTTGATTTTAGTTATTTGTATTTTCTCTCTTTTTTTCCCTTATACTAGCTAAAGGGTTGCCAATTATTTGTCTTTTAAAGACCAAAGTTTTGATTTCATTGGTTTGCCTTATTTTCTTATTTGTTTTGTCATTTATCTTTGTTCTAATATTTATAATTTCTTTTCTTCTGCTAGCTTTGGGTTTAGTTTGCACTTTTTTTCATAGTTCCTGAAATTGTAAATATAGGGTATTTATTTGAGTTTCTTCTCTATTTCTAAATGTAGTTGTTTATGACTACAACTTTCCTTATGAACACTGCTTTATTTGCATGCCATAATTTAGTATGTGTGCTTTTGTTTTCATTTGTTCTCAGGTATTTTCTAATTTCCCTTGTGATTTCTTCATTGACTCATTGGTTGTTAAAGTCTTTTTAAGTTTCTACATATTTGTCAGCTTTCTAGTTTATCTTTTATTAATTTCTAACTTTATTCCATTGTGGTTCAAGAAGATATTCTGTAAAATATCAGTTGTTTAGAGTTTATGAAAATTTCCTTTTTAGCATTACATACTGTCTATGCTGGAGAATGTTCCTTGTGCACTTGAAAAGAATATGTATTCTGTGGATGTTGGTGGAATATTCTATGCATTTATTCAATTTATAGTGTTTATCCAGTCCCTGATTTTCTTATTGATCTCCTGTTAGATGTACTCATTATTATTGAAAGTAGTATGTTGAAGTCTCCAACTATTATTGTAGAACTATCTTTTTCTCAAATCTGTGCGTGTTTGCTTCATATTTATTGGGCCTCTGTTACTGAGCACATATATTTTTATAATTGTTATATGTGCTTAGATGAATTTACCTCTTTTTAAGTATATCATATCTTTGTCTCTCTGGTAATAGTTTTTTTTTTTTAAATAAGTCTAATTCACTTGATACTAATATAACTATCTCAGGTCTTTCTTTTGGTTACTATTTGCATGGAATATCTTTTGCCATCATTTCACTTTCAAGCTATGTGTGTCTTTGCATATAAAGTGACTCTTTAATGGACAGTATATAGTTGGATCATGCTTTTTTAAAAAACACATTCTGCCGATCTTTGTGTTTTGATTGGAGAGTTTAATCTATTTCATTTAAAGTAATTTTTGATGAGTAAGAAATTACTTCTGCCACTTTATAACTTGTTTTCTGTATGTATTACAGGTTGAATATTTCATATCCAAAATACTTGAAACCATAAGTGTTTTGGATTTTGGAATTTTTGGGTGGATTTTATAGTATTTGCATATGTATAATGAGATATCTTGGAAGCGGACCCAAGTCTAAATATAAAATTTTTGTTTCATATACACCTTACACACATAACCTGAAAGTATTTTTATACAATATTTTTCATAATTTTGTGCATGAAACAAAGGTTGTATACAATGAGCCATCAGAAAACAAAGCTGTCACTATCTTAGCCACCCATGTGGATAATCTGTGGTTGTTTTAATCACCATGATTCGTGACTCTGAATTTGTATGCTACTGATAAGCAATCATTTTATTACACTTATTCACACATAATTAAGTTAAAAAAGACATGCCATTAATACATTGAAAAAATAATGTATTTAGAGTAACTAAGCAGCATCGTAGTATCACCAGTATGACCTGCATTGACTGTTACACAGCAGCAACAGCAAACTGTGACAGGTTTTCGCTCTCCACCTACAATGCTGTGTTTTGATTAAAAGGTTTCTGTGTGCTGTATTCTTTTTTAGATGAAAAGAATAATCAGAAGCAGTTGAGGGAATAGGAAGTGAGTCCTCTAGGAATGAGGAGGCATTCTACTGAATGGTTTTAAAAAAAATTCTTCTAGAGTCATCTGCCTCATTAACAATGATTTTATCTTAGAAACCACCTTTTGGTTTTACAACTGACATGATTTTTTGTTCTGTCATGAATGCGTGCTGCTCTAGTTGTGCAGTAAACCCATTACGCATTTTCATCCCGTTGTCTATAGGCACTTTTTCTGCAGTATAAACAACGTGATTTTCATTGCCACTACTGCAAGTTAAGTGTACCTTATCCAGAATGATTAGGACCAGAGAGAGAGAATTTTCCACTTGTGGCATCATATCCATGCCCAAAACTTGTGGATTGTTGATCATTGCAGATTTTAGATTTTTAGGTCAAGAATATTCAAACTGTGTATATTTTATCTCATTTTTGTCTTCAGTTACTGTTTTCTTTTGTACTTAATATTTTGTAGTGTACTCTTTATTCTCTTTTCATTTGTATTGTGTACATTTTCAGATATCTTATTAGTGGTTAACATTGGGCTTACAATGAACATCTTTAATTTTTATTTTATTTTTTATTTTTTGAGATAAGAGTCTTGCACTGTCACCCAGGCTGGAGTGCAGTGGTGCCATCTCGGCTCACTGCAAGCTCCGCCTCCCAGGTTCACACCATTTTCCTGCCTCAGCCTCCTGAGTTCCTGGGATTATAGGCACCCACCACCACGCTTGGCTAATTTTTTGTATTTTTAGTAGAGATAGGGTTTCGCCATGGTAGCCAGGATGGTCTTGATCTCCTGACCTCGTGATCTGCCTGCCTCAGCCTCCCAAAGTGCTGGGATTACAGGCATGAGCCACTGCTCCCGTCCTTAACATCTTTAACTTTTATATGAAACTAACTTGCATTACTACAATTTAGCTTTGATGACATACAAAAATTCAGCTCCTAAATAGCTGTTTCTTTTATGCTATTTAAAAAATTATATCTCAATATATTGTATACCTATTAATACAGATTTCTAATTTTTTACATATATTTGTCTTTCCAATAATGCAGAAGAATTAAAAGAAGACTCATAAACTAAAAATGCAATAATACTAGATTTTAAATTTAGCTATATAGTTACCTTTATTTTAGCAGAGTTATTTATTTCTCAATATGGCTCCAAGTTCGTTTCTAGTATCTTTTCATTTCAGCCTGAAGTACTCTTTTTAACATTTTTTTCCTGTTTTCACATTTTAATGCCTTTGAAATTGCAATGTGTTTTCCACGTCAGCCTCTCAGCTTTGGCATGTAACTAGAGTAGAATTTGACCTTTTGCCTTTTAAGAAATAAAAAATGTATATATTTAAGGTATATAGTATGATGACATTGTAAAAGGATTACTATGTCAAACTAACTAACACAGCCACGGTTATGTTACCTTTTTTGTGTGAGTGTGGTGAGAACACTTACGATCTACTCCCAGCATATTTTAAGTATAGAGTGTCATTAATTGTAATCACTATACTGTAAAATTGATGTCTAGAATTTACTTATCCTATATAACTGAAACTTGTTGTACCATTTGACCAACATCTCTCCATTTCCTGAATCCTCCACCCCTTAACTACTGTTGTATTCTCTGCTTCTATGAGTGTGACTATTTTATATTCCACATATGAATAAGATTATGCAACATTTTCTCTGTGTGTGGGCTTATTTTACTTAACGTAATGTCCTCTAGGTTCATCCATGTTATTGCAAACGGAAGGGTTTCCTGCCCTTTAAAGCCTGAATACCATTTTATTGCATATATAGAGATGGTTCTCAAGTTTTGACTTACAGTTTTTTGACTTTGTTATGGGTATACTGAGGCATTAAATGCATTTTTGACTTATAATATTTTCGACTTACAATAGGTTCTTCAGGACATAATTCCATCATAAGTTGAGAAGCATCTGTATACCATACATTTTTTATCTGTTCAATCATTGATGGAAAATTATATTATTTTCATAACTTGATCATTGTGAATAGGTTACAATAAACATGAGAGTGTTGATATCTCTTTGATGCACTTATTTTTTTCCTTTGGATATATACATAGAAGTGGGATTGCTGTATTATATGGTAGTTTTATTTTTAATTTTTTGAGGAGCCTCCATACTGTTTTCCATTATAGTTGTGCCAGTTTACATTCTCAACAACAGTATATGAGGGTTTACTTTTCTCTGCTAACACATGTCATTTTTTGACTTTTTGATAACCTTCACAGCAGGTGTGAGGTGATGTGTCATTGTGATCATTGTGGTTTTGATTCACATTTCTGTGATGATAAATGATGTTGTGCACATTTTCATATACTTACCATCTATTTGTATGTCTTCTTTGGAAAATGTATATCCATGTTCTTTGCCTATTGTAAAATCAGATTATTTGTTTTCTTGCTATTTTTTATAAGTTACTACTGTATTTTGGATATTGATCCTCTATTGGAAGCAAGGTTCGCAAATATTTTTTTCTCATTCTTTAAGTTGCCTCTTCACTCTGTTGACTTTTTCCTTTGCTAGGCAAAATTCTTTCTAGTTTGAGGTAGTCCCACTTGTTTACTTTTTCTTTTTTTTGCTTGTACTGTGGATGCCCTATCAAAAAATTACCACTGAGACCAATGTCAAAGAACATTCTCCGTGTGCTTATCCAAACAACCACCTGGCAACCCAGGAATAAATTTAACGTGGTTATGGTAAATTGTCTTTTTAATGTGTTAGTGTATTTGTTTTGCTAGTATTTTGTTGAAGACCTTTCCATCTATGTTCCCAACTGCAAAAAGAGAGGTTAGAGCTGATCCTGGGATCCTCTCAGGACCTGCTGTGAGATGAAGGCCAGCAAATCTATCCTGTTGGTTTTGACAAGCCATGTCTCTCAACAGGCCTCTGCACTGACACAATATGTCCCTGACTGCAGTAAGAGAGACTAGAGTTGAGACTGGGACCCTTTGGAATCTGCTGTTGAACGAAAGCTAGTGAGCCTGTCCTGTTGGCTCAAAAAAGATGTATCTTCCAGTAAGTCTCTGCACAGGCAGTTCCCTGACTGTAGCAGGAGAAGCTGAAGCTGAGACTAAGGCCTTTCATTATCTGCTGTGGCACAGAGGCTGGCAACTCCATCACAGAGTCTTAGACTACTGGGCTATGAATTCTGGGCAAGTTTCCCTCTGGTACCTAATGTGAATAGTTCTAAACTGGGACCTCAGTTGAGGGGGGGCTGGAGTCACTCCACATGGCAACTTTCAGGTTCACTGCTGAGAAATGATGTCATTGAGCAGATGAGCTGCTATGCCAAGACACTAGTGTGAGAAAATCTTCCTGGACCTTTTGGCAGATGGTTCAGCTTGCAGGCTCAAGAAAAAACTTAGGCAGTAGCCAAGCCCCTCAGGGAATGGGCCATTTCTGGGCTTGAAGTTGGGAGTGTGATTAGTATGTTTACTAACTGTGTGTCAGTCTACACTCTTAAAATGACCTTCCTAGATCCTGGGCTCCACCAAGTTTCCACAGTCTTGTACCTAAATTCCGAGGATCCCACAAAGAGACTTTAGTCTGTTGATGGGTGCAGAATTCTTGTTTTGGAAGGATATGAGCAGCTTACCTATTCAGCCATCTTGCTGATGTCTAAGCTCCCTTTCCTTTAGAAGGACAGATTTCCTAGGCTGGCAGGTTTTTTTTTTATCCCCCCCAGCACTCTGAGTGTATTATCCTACTCCCTTCAGGCCCAGAAGCTTTCTGCTGAAAAATCTCTTGACTGTCTTTATTAAGCTTCTCTTGTATGTAAATCACTCGTCACTTATTGCTTTCTATTTTTAACTTGTGACAATTTGATGTATCTCAGTATGGGTCCTTTTGTATTTGAATTATTTGGTACCCTTTAGGATTCCTGGATCTGAATGTCCATTTTGTTCCCCAAGTTTGGGAAACTTTTAACCATTAGTTTTCAAGTAAGCCTTCTGTCCCTTTCTCTTTTCTCCTTATGGAATTTCCATAATGCCCCTGCCTCCCTCTGCCCCGCATCTTGTAAGTCCTTTACGCTATCTTCACTCTTTTTCATTCTGTTTTTTTTTTTTTCTCTCTTTTGACTGGATGGATGATTTCTGATGACCTATCTTTATGTTAACTGATCCTTTCTCGTGCTTGATCTAGTCTGTCCTTGAACCACTTACAGTTTTTAATTCAGTGATTTCATTCTTCAGTTTTGTGATTTCTGTTGGGTACTTTTTAACATTTTCCATGGCTTTATTGAAATTTTCTTTGTTCCTGCATTGCTTTCTTGAACTCAGTGAGCATTTTTATGAGCATTATTTTTTTATTATCTCTAGGACAAATCATATGTCTTCATTTCATCAGGGTCAGCTTCTGGAGATTTATCTTTTTTCTTTTACAGGAAACATATTTATCTGTTTCTTCATTTTTCTTGACTCTCTGTTAGTTTCTACAGATTATATTTTAAAAATCACCTCACCCAGTCTTCACATATTGGTTTAGTCAAGACAGGAACCTCATCAAACAGCCTGGCCAGAGATGCTAGATGCCTCTCACCTTTGAGCTTATCCTAACCACCATCCACATTCTTATTTATCCTGTAGAGACTAAAGTATGACAAGTCCCATTAACGCCTCAAGACAAGTGAAACAGAAACCAGTCCATTGACTAACAGCCAGAAAACTTGAGGTGCTACATGTGTGGTCCAGCTCCTTCTCTCCTCGGGAAAAAGCTGGGACCTAGATTTTATCACTCACTTCCTCTGCACTGAGCTGAGGAGAGAAGCTGTGGGAGATACATGCATGTGTGTTTAGAATGCTCTTGCAATCATCTCTTTGCTCTTTTTACACCTAGGGGACTAATGAATTCCAAGCCCTGTCAGCTCTCAGAACAGCTGTTACAGAAGTCAGTTCCTCAAGTAACAGAAAAGTTGGGGGTAGGAGGCAGATGTGTAATCCAACATCTTAGGAGAAGTTGAAGGCTTGATTTTATCACTGGAGTGAGCTGGGGAGATTTTATCACTAGAGTGAGCAGTGGCAAGTGCCTACATGCTTGTTCATACTATTAGTTGGGTAGCGACTGTCTGGTCCATTAACTCCCAGGCACAAGTGAGTTAGAAGCCAGACTCTTGGACAGCAGCTGGAAAAGTTGCAATATTAGATGCGTAGCCAAACCCCCTTCCAGGGAAGAGCTTAGAGCTTGCTTTTTTTTTTTTTTTTTCCTGGAGCAAACCAAGAGGAAGAGCCCCAGGAGGAGCTCATATGATTGCTCAAAACTGCTGCTTTGTTCTCTGTAGACTCTGGGGGACTACTGAGTGCTGGATCTCAACAGCTCCAAGACAAGCAAGTTAAAAGCTGGACCCTCAAACAGTAAACAGGAAAAATCAGGACTCTATGTTAGTGTAGTTGAATTCTTTTCAGGGAGAAACTGGAAGTTTTCATTTTGTTTTTATTTATGTAGTTTTTTATAAATACTGAGGAGGGGCTTTGCAAAATGCTCACCCACCCATTTTAGTCAGACGTTTAGGCAGCAGCTGAAAAAGCTGAGAATTAGATACTCAGTCTAATCCCTTTCACGGAGAATCTAGGAGCTGGGCTTTATTGGCTGCTCATTCTGTGGTTGGCTAGCGGGAAAATCTGTGGCAGGTGCTCATATGCCTGTTTAACACTCTTTTTATTCTGCGTGGTTCCAGGGAATGGGTAAATGCTGAGTCCTATCAACTCCTAGAGATAGGAGAGTTAGAATCCATTCCTGTAAGTAGCAGCCATAAAAGTTGGGGTGCTAGATGAGTGGTTCAAGCCCTTCATTTTTCAGGGAGAAGCTGGGAGTTCAGAGTTACTTCCCAATTATGTGGGTTTGCTGAGGGTGAGGTTTACGATGAGAGTGTATCTCAGCTTTTTCTGCCTGTTTCAATATGGATATTTTCTCAGTTGCCTGTTGTGCAGGCATCTCTCAACTAGATTCTGAATTCTCTCAGAGGAAATTGATCTACATGTAGCTCTGTATTTGGTGTATTCATGGGTAATGGAAGAGTCTGTAGCTTCATATTCTGACATATTATCTGACATATTATTGGCATCACTCTCTCCCTTTAACATTTCTTCTAGGGCAGATCTACTATTAATGAACTCGTTTCATTAATAAACTTAGCTTTTGTCTGTTTGGGATGTTTTAATTTCTCAATTTTTGTGGGGTAGTTTTGTCACATATAGAATTCTTGGTTGCAGATTTTTAAATTTTAGCATTTTAGTTATCCCACTGTATTCCACTCTTCATGTGTTCTGATGAAAAATCTGCTGTTAATCTCATTGAGATCCTTTATACATGGTGAATTGCTGCTTCTTTGTTGCTTTCAGGATCTCCTCTTTCTTTTTGGCTATTGACAATTTGATTATAATGTGTGTTGGGTGGATCCTTTTGTGTTTGTTCCCTTGAGATTTGTTGGGTTTCTTGAATGTGTATACTTTATCACATTTTAGAAGTTTTCAACTATAATTAATTCAAATATTCTCACTTCCATTTTTTGTCTCCTTTCTTTCTGGGATTTCCATTATATGAGTGATTGTCTACTCAATGGCATCTCACAGGTATCTTAGTGTCGGTTCACTCTTCTTCATATTTGGGCTTTCAGCTCTTCAGACTGAATAATTTCAGTTAACTGGCCTTAAAGTTCATGTATTCTTTCTTCTGCCTGCTGAAATCTGCTATTCAAACCTGCTATTCTTTCTTCTGCTATTCAAATCTGCTATTCAAAAGAATGAGTTCTCTTTGTCAGTCGATGTACTTCTTTTTTAAGAGATGGGGTTTCACAGAGTTGCCCAGGCTAGAGTGTAGTGGCATTATCTTAGCTCACTGCAGCCTCAAACTGCTGGGCTGAAGCAATTATCCTGACTCAGCTTCCTGAGTAGCTGGTACAACAGGCATGAGTTACTATGCCTAGATAACTTATTTTTATTTTTTGTAGAGATGGGTTCTCACTATGTTTCCTATGCTAGTCTTGAACTCCTGGCCTCAAGTGATCATTCCACCTCAGCCTACCACATACTCTTTAATTCTAGAATTTTTTAGGTTCTTTTTTATAATTTCTCTTTATTGATATTTTCTAGTTTTCCTATAGCTTTACTCATGGTTGCCTTTAACTCTTTTAGTACATTTAAGAATTTTGCTTTAAAGTCTTTTTCTAAAATGTTCACTATCTATGTTTCTTTAGGTAGTTTCTATTAATTCCTTCTGTGAATGAGCCATACTCTCTTGTTTCTTCACAGGCTTCAAAATATTTTTTTTTGAAATGTGGATATATTGAATATTATAATATGGTAACTCTGGAAATCACATGATTTCCTTTCTTCAAGTTTTTCTTTTGTTGCTTGCTATGAATTGTAGCTGTTTGTTATAGTGCAGCTTCAGATTGGTTAGAAATTTCAGAGTAAAAACCAAAAGAAGGAATGATCAGTGACATTATGTTCATTATTAGCTAAACAAAGGAGGAAAAAGAAAAAAAAAAAAAAAAAAAGCAAGAAAGCCAGAGTTTATTAAAAGCACAGATTATCCTTATATCTTAAAAACATTTTTCATTTGATTCTGTCTTTATATAGAAGGCATTTAGTGATAGCATTGACAATGTTCTCCTCAAAACTCCTATGAAGACATTTTTTTAAATGCCCCTCTTACAAGCCAGTTGGCAATACTAAAATGCAGTTCACTATAAAGATACTTACAAGGGCTGTGGTATTTTGTGAAATTAATTTAAAAGAAATGTAATATATTTTTCTATATACAATAATTAAAGATATTATTAGACCTCACATAAAATGTTTGTAGTGGATAATGAGTTAGCAAATCTTCAAAACTCAAACTATGATTTGAAATTCAATTGTGCATTTTTCTACATGTTGTATATCCAACACTGAATTTTTGAACTAGTTAAGAAGATATGTTTCTAGGTAATTTGAGATCTGAGGATAACTAAAAAGTTGGGGAGGAAATTACACTTTTCAAATCTTTGTTTGGAAAAATAAATTAGAACTTGTCTTTAAACTACTGTTCAACATGACAATCCATGAGTGAAAAGAAAGTAGGCATATTCAAAGTAAAAATGAAGGATTTGTTTACGTTTAAAAAAAGCACAATTCATTGGAAGTTACTATATATTTTTGCAGGTGTTGGTCAAAAAGACTTGTTTATTTCATGTTTGTAAAATATACACACATTCTATAATTTCTTTAGAAAATAAGATATTTTTTGGATTAATATATTTCAAAAATATATTCCATTGGGAAACAAATTTGGAACGAAAGATGAAAAAGATATAGAATGTAAACTCCATGAAAACAGATACATTACTTTTCCCATGCATTGCTCATATCTCCAAAATATTTTGCATTTAGATTTATAGATATATGTTGAAAGAAAGACCGATAGAAACATCTACCTTCCTTTTTTGAGAGTTCGCAACTTAGTGTGAGCCTGGGACAAAATAACATAATATGTGAAATACTTCTTTAGAATATCTAATGTAATGTTGAGGTACTTTATTTTTCATTTTTATGCCTTACATTGAGATTACATATCAGAATTTAAGAATACAAAAAAAATTGATTATCTACTTTGTTTGAAATAGAAAGTAGGAAAGAGCAATTATAAGGTTTTAAATGTTTCTATAGTCCATAGATAATTTTATACAATTTAAAAATACTAATGTGACAATCAACATAAATATAATGTGTTCTTTCTTTTTTTGAAAGTATGTGCAGGTTTTTCTACATTTTACATTATTTGTTTATTTTAGCCACTCATTTTACATTTTCTATGTTAGACTTTAAATATCTAGATATCTAATTATTAAAAAATTTTCTTCCATATTTTAAAACTTTTCTGCATCTAAAAACAGGTTGCAAGAGATCAGATCAAGATGACTTACTAGATACAGGTAGAATGTGGCTCCTCCATGGAGAGGAATGTGCATAGTAAGTAGATGCTCACATTTTGAAGAGATTGTCTAGGAGAGAATAATATGATACACCAGAGAAGTGATGGGAAGCATCAGAAGTAAGGAGAGGATTTGTGGCAGTTTGCCTGGCCAGAGACTGGCTGAGAGTTAGGCGATCCTCCTGGATGTGGGGAAACAGTAAGAGAGAAACTCCCAGAGCTCCATATTTTGTAATGGGCTTTTATGATCTTGGCTATAGGAGACACCCTTGACTCACTGAGGGGCTCAGGTCTGATATATGTAGATACCCAAAGATTGCCCAGAGATGTTGCTGCAAAAAGAGATCCAATATGGAATTACATAGTCATCTGATCCTAGAGCAGCTTGAGCTGAGTACTATTGTGAAAGCCTAGATACCAGGGATATACAGCCATGGTGGCTGCTGCTACACTGCTCCAAGGAGGGAGAGAGGAGACATGGCACTCCTCTGCAAACTTGGGAAGGTCCCTACTGCCCCACTATACACTGCTTTTGAGACTGAAATGTGAGTGGGCTGCTCTCCCTACAGCTTCTTGCCCACACTGTTTGCCTGGGAAGGAAGGCGCCATTTTGAGAGTTTAATGCTGGGTTGAGTTTGGGCTGAAGGGGCTGCCGTCACTGACCAGCCAAGGTAGGACAGGGAAACTATACTCTTACACATATCTAGGGTAGTGCTCACTGCCTCACAGTAGGCTGCTGTGAGACTGAGACATGAGTGGAAAGCACCCCCCACAGCTTCTTGCCTATGTTGTTTGCCTGGAAGGGGCCTTATCTGGTTCCAGGACCAAAGTGCAATATTGGGAATTTAATGCTAGGTTGTTCCCTTCCCTCAGACTAAGTTTGAAATGACACAGTTGCAGCTCCCACTCAGCTGTGAGAGGGACAGGGAGACCAAGCTCTCTTCCGCACACTTAGGACAATACCAGCAGCCCTACCACAGGCAGCTGTGGGACTGGGGAGTAGCCCGCCCAAGGCATCACAGATA
Organism: Piliocolobus tephrosceles; assembly: GCF_002776525.5. Classification (NCBI taxonomy): domain Eukaryota; kingdom Metazoa; phylum Chordata; class Mammalia; order Primates; family Cercopithecidae; genus Piliocolobus; species Piliocolobus tephrosceles. The sequence continues at coordinate 27,006,493 of NC_045444.1, read as the reverse complement.
CCATCAACACCAACATGGAGTACTTGGGTCCCAGTGGATTGCTCCACCACTGCTACTGCCGTCACCCACAACACACTAGCTGCTCAGGGGCTTGAGAATTCACCCGTGCACCCAGTCTACCACTCCCACTACTAACTTCCAAACACACCATCTAGTGACCCAAGAATTAGACCTCTAGGACCCACTAACACTGAAAACAGTGTAAGCTGCTCTGAGGTTTAAAAACAGGCACACTCAGCCCAATGCTGCCACCATTGGAACCTTAAGACTACCTCATTTGACATCCAAGTCCCCAGAAAAACTTGACCACTACCTCAAGTAATAAATATACCCTAAGCCACTGAGAAAATCATAGATACTGCTGACCTATGTGTACTGCTAAAGAAGCCACACAAAGATTATACTGCCACTGGCACCCAGAATCAAAGCCAACAGATCCTACTTAACCAACAACATACATACATCTTCAGGAAAAAAAAAACATTCTCTCCTACAAAGCAATATCAAAAAATAGGAACAAATGACTGCTACACCAGACGTGCAGATGCCAACAGAAGGACACAGGAAATGTGTAAAAGCAGGGAAGTATGGCATCACCAAAGGACCACAACAATGGTCCAGCAACTGATTCCAATAAAAAATAATTTATTGAAACACCATATCAAGAAGTCAAAATATTCATCTTTAAAGATGCTCAATGTGATATAAGAAAAATCTGAAAACTAATACAAAGAAATCAGAAAATCAATTCAGGATATGGATGAGAAGTTTACCAAGGAGATAAGAAAGCTTTAAAAATTTGGGGACTAAAATATCATTGAAGGAATTGCAAAATACATTTGAAAGCTTCAATGATGGACTAGATCAAGCAGAAAACAAAATTTCATAACTTGAAGATGGGTCTTTTGAAATAATCTGGTCAGATAAAAATAAGGAAAAAATGATAAAATAGAATGAATGAAGCCTTCAAGACATCAGAAACCACATAAAGTGACTGGTATTACTTTATGTGACACTAGGAATTACTGGTATTCCCTGGGGCAAGAGAGATTAAAAAGTTTAGAAAAGCTATTTAAGGGAATAATCAATAATATCTTCCTACCTCTAGCAAGAGATTTAGACATTCAGTTATAGGAGACCTGGTGACCGCCAGGCAAAGACATTGCAAAAATGACTTCACCAAAGCATATTATAGTCAGAATGTCAAAAGTTAAAGTGAAAGAAGTAATATTAAAATTAGCAAGAGAAAACTATCTAATCACTTATACAAGAAATCCCATTAGACTAACAGTAAACTTTTCAGGAGAAACCTTACAGGTGATTAGACAATGGGGTGGTATATTGAAAGTGCTGAAAGAAAAATACTAAAGGAAATACAGTGTTTTTCTGTATATTTCTCTAAAAACATATCCTACATGAAGCTGCAAAAATGAAGAAGAAATAAAGTATTTCTCATACAAGTAAATACTGACCAGAATTTGTAACCACTAGACTGAACCTACAGGAAATGTTTAAAAGGGTCTTAAACGTAGAAATGAAAGGTCAAAATTCACCATCACAAAAACATGTGAAAATATAAAACTCACAGGTTTTATAAAACAATCTCACAAAAGAGGAAGGAAAATTAATCAAATGGAAACATGACAGAATCTCATCAAACCATAAAGACCAAAATAAAACAGAGAGAAAAAGAAGGAAACAAAGAAGTGATAAAATACCTTGAAAACAATAATATGACAGTAACAAAGCCTCATATATCAATATTAACCTTGTGTCTCCATGGTTTAATGCTTTGCTTGAAAGATACCCATAAAGACACATATAGACTGGACATAAAGAAAAAGATCTTCCACACAAATGGAAACCAAAAGCAAACAGGAGTAGCAATAGTTATGTCAGCTAAAACAGACTTTTAAAATCAAACACAGTTAAAAAAAAAAAAAAAGATGATTATGTAATCATTAAGGGCTCAGTTCGTCAAAAGGATACAACAACTCTAAATATATACACACCCAGATTCACAAAACAAATAATACTAGACTTCAAAAAAGAGATAGATAGCAATACAATAATAGTTGGGGACTCCAACACCCTTCTCATAGCACTAGACAGATCATTGAGATAGAAATTTAACATAAACACTGGATTTAAATTGAACTTTAGATCGAATGGATTTAACAAACATTTACAGAACAGTCTCTGCATCAACTATAGAGTATTTGTTGTTTTCATTAGCGCGTGGAACATTCTCCAAAATAGACAAGAGTTTAGGCCACAATTTTTTAAAAAAAATTCTAAAAATTGAAATCATATCAAGTATCTTCTCAGACCACAGTGGAATAAAGCTAGATGCCATTACTAAGTGAAAACTTAGAAACTACACAAATACATGGAAATTAAACAGCATGCTCTTGAATAACTGGATCAACTAAGAAATTAAGACAGAAATTTAAAAAAAATTTGGAACAAATGAAAATGAAAACACAACATACTACAACCTGGTGCTAAGTTTATAGCATTAAATGCATACTTCAATAAAGTAGAAAAATCACAAAGTAGCAAGCTAATATTGCACCTCAATTAACTAGAAAAACAAGAACAAACCAAACCCAAAGTTAGCTAAGGAAAATAAGTGACAAACGTCAGAGAAGAATTAAAGAGAGATGCCCCCAAAATACAAAGGATCAACAAAACAAGAAGGTAGTACTTTGAAAAGATAAGCAAAAATAATAAACCACTAGCTAGACTAACCAAAATGAGAGAAGACGTAAATAAAGAGCAAAGAAAAGGAGACATTACAACCGATACCATAGAAATTAAAAATATCATGAAAGACTACTATGAACATCTATATGCTTACAAACTAGAAAACATAGAAGAGATAAATTCCTGGAAAACTGCAGTCTCCTGAGATTGAACCAAGAAGAACCCCTGAACAGATCAATAATGAGTAGTGGGATTGAATAAATAATAAAAAAGTATCCTCCCCTTAACCCCTAAGAAACGCCAGGACCAGACGGATGCACAGTCAAATTCTACCAAACATACAAAAATAGACTAATACCAGTAATCCTGAAACCATTCCAAAAAATCAAGGAGGAATTCTCCCTAACTCATTTTATGAAGCAAGTATCACCCTGATGTGAAAGCCAAAAAATGATGTAACAAAATAAGAAAATCATAGACTGATATCTCTGGTGAACATAGGCACAAAAGTCCTCAACAAAGTACTAGTAACTTGAATCCAATAACACAATAAAAGGATAATGTACCATGCTCAGGTGGGATATATCTTAGAAATGCATGGATGATTCAATGTATATAAATCCATAAATTTGATACATCATGAGCAGAAACATGTTGATCTGTTCAAAATCATATGAAAAAAACATCTCAATAGATGCAGAAAACACATGTGATAAAATTCAGTATCCTTTCATAATAAAAATCTTCAAACTAGGCTTAGAAGAAACATAACTCAATAAAAAGGCCATATATGACAAACCCACAGCCAACATCATACTAAGTGGGGAAAAGGTGAAAGCATTCCCTCTCAGAATTGAAACATGACCAGAATGCCCACTTTTATCATTCTTGTGCAAGTTTGTACTTGAAGTTCTCACCAGAGCAGTCGGGTGAGAAAAAATAAAAATAAAAATATCAAAATTGGAGAAGGGAAAGTCAAATTATCTCTGTTCACTTATGGTGTGATCTTATATCTAGAAGAACCTAAAGACTCAACCAAAAAAAATCTTAGATTTGACAAGTGAATACAGTAAGATTTGAGGATACAAAAATCAATGTATAGAAATCAGAAACAGTTCTGTACACTAATAATGATCTAGCCAAGGATCAAATCAAGAAGGCAATCTCATTTACAATATTAAAAATAATACCTTGTAATATATGTGTAACCAAGGATATAAAAGATCTCTACAAAGACAACCACAAAACACTGATGAAAGAAAGAATAAATGACATGAAGAAGTGGAATAACATCCCATGGTCATGGATTGGAAGAATTAATACTGTTAAAATAACCATATTGCTCAAAGCAATCTACAAGTTCAATATAATCTTTATGAAAATACCAATGTCATTTTCCACAGATTTAGAAAAAATAATTCTAAAATACATTTGGAACTAATAAGAAGCCCAAATAGTCAAACAACCTTAAACAAAATGAACAAAGCTAGAAGCATCACATTATCTGACTTCAAATGATACTAAAATTCCATAGTAACTGAAAGAACATGTTACTGGTATAAAAATAGACACACATATCAATCAAATAGAATAGAGAACTCAGTGCAGATCAATGGAATAGAATAGAGAACTCAGTTCTGGCCAACACGAACATGGTGAAAACCTATCTCTACTAAAAATAGAAAAATTACTGGGAGTGATAGTATGCGCCTGTAATCCCAGCTACTCAGGAGGCTGAGGTAGGAGAATCTCTTGAACCCAGAAGGCACAGTTTGCAGTGAGCCGAGATAACAGCACTACATTCCAGCCTGGGCCATGAGAGAGCGAAACTCCATCAGCAAAGGAAAGGAAAGAAGAGGAGAGGGGAGGGGAGGGAAGGGGTCGGGAGGGGAGGGGAGGTCAGGTCACATAATCAAAGGCAACTGTTTTTTGCTAAACTTGGCAATACTATATACTGAGGAAAGGACACAATTTTCAATAAATGGTGCTGGGACAAATGGACTGCTGTGTGCAGAAGAATGAAACTGGATCCATATATTTCATCATATGTAAAAATCAATTCAAGATGGATTAAAGACTTGAATGTGAGACCTGAAACCATAAGCATACTAGAAAAAAACCTGGGGAATACTCTTCTAGACACTGGTCTAGGCAAAGAATTCATGAATAAGACTTCAAAAGCACAGGAAACAAAAACAAAAAATAGACAAATGGGATTTAAGCAAAAAAGATTCTGCACAGCAAAAGAAATAATCAACAGAGTGAAACAACAACTTACAGAATGAGAGAAAATATTTGCAAAGTATACATTCAACAGGGGACTCATATCCAGGATTTACAAAAACACAAACAACTCAACAAAAGCAACCCAAAATATCCCATTAAAACATAGGCTGACATGAATAAACATTTCTCAAAGAAGACAAACAAATAGCCAGCAAGTCTTTGAAAAAACATTGAACATCATTAATCATCAGGGAAATGTGAACTAAAACCACAATGAGATATCATCCTATACCAATCAGAATTAGTATTATTAAAAAGACAAAAAATTAAACAGATGTTGGAAGACATGCAGAAAAAAGGGACATCTTACATACTGTTGGTGGGAATGTAAATTAGTATGACCTCTATGCAAAACAGTTTGGAGATTTCTCAAATAAATAGAACTACCAGAGGCGCAGCAGTCCCACTACTGATTATCTATCCAAAGGAAAATAAATAATTAAATTAATAATAAAAAAGATACCTGCACTCATATGTTTATTGCAGCACCATTCACAATAGCAAAAATAGGGAATCAAGCTCAATGTCTATCAATGGAAGATTGGACAAAGAAAATGTGGCATATGTACATAATGGAATACTCTTCAGCCATAAAAAATGAAAGAAATCATGTCTTTTGCAGCAACATGAATGGAACTGAAGGACATTGTCTTAAGTGAAATAACTCAAATACAGCAAGTCAAATACTGCATATTCTTTTTTAAGTGGGAGCTAAATAATGTGTGTACATGGAAGCAGGGTATGGAATGATGGACAATGGTGACTTGGAGGGGTAAATCAATGTGAGCTTGCTCGGTGCGTACAATGTGCATTGTTTCACTGAATGCCCTGACTTCACCACGGTGCAATATATCAATATAGAAAAATTGCACTTGTATCCCATGAATATATACAAATATTTTGAAAATAAAAATAAAAACAGATTGCAGATTGCTTATACTCTGTCTTGGAGTTGTGAAAACTGATCATGATGATAATAATGGTAATGGAAATCTAATATTTAGTAAATTGAATGAAAACAAAGCATGAATCTTGTATGATTCGTGGGAGGGCTTAAAAACTGAGACAAAATTAAATGTAACTCTGACATTGGCTTCTACATTGATATTTTTTGTGCCCTTGAATTCATTGTTTCTCAAACTGACAAAATGAATTCTCAACTTCGTGAAGACAATATAAATCTTGAATTTCAGTCATACTCTTAAAAATTATTTCACCTATGTTACCTATCTCTTGATGTAAATGTTTGAAAATTAGGTGGTAGGTTTTCAGAGCAAATTTTCTCACTATTTTGATTAGAAAACTTTAAGGAAATGAATTTAATATAAAATTAAAACCATTTTAAGTAAGATCTTAAATATATTTTAAATAACCTTTGTTCCTATTTAAATTTTTTTTAATTGATTTTATTTTGGTAAGTTGTGGGGCTTGGTCTTGATGTTTATTTTAGTTTATGTTTCCTAAATGATACTACTTGATATTATTAGATTCTGCAAGGGTAAATTGGCAACATAATTCTATTTACATTATCAAGCACTTTGTGTCAATCTTCTTTAAGATCAGCATAATGTTTCCCTATATTACTTGAAGAAAAATAATTTCATTTCCAGCAGATTAATATGAATTAACTATAGCTGAAATATGTAATTTTGTAAGCTTTAGAGAAAAAAAAAACTTTCCTCTAAGTAGCAATATTATTAATACCATGCACCTGTGTGCTAAATAATTAAATGTATCTCAGTCAAACTTATTGTCAGTAAGATTCACCTATTCTTACATAATAGCTTTCTAAATTGATATCTATGGTTTTATAGTTTAAAGCTTGTAGGTCTAAATTAAATTTTTATAAGAAATCACAACTGTGATAGAGCATTATCATTTCAGTAACTAACAGCCTGGGTATCATTCCCAAGCATAAAATCAGCAAAACAAATTAGAATAAAAGCCACATGTGAGGTATCCATTATGCATTGACATTTAGAATCTCTTCCTTATTTGTATTCAGAATACTGTATTATACAATACAATATTTATCTGTGATATTTTCTATCCTGATGTGATGGATGTGTAGTATGAAAGCCAAGGAACTTCTCCATCAACAACGAACTTTTCCCCTCTTTAGTATAAAATATTTGATAAATGTTTACCCTCTTTATGCATCCTCCTCTTCTGCAGTTCAGTTTTCAGTGCTTTGCAGTCTTGTTTTTTTTCTCCTTGCAAATATTATACTACACTTCCAGGAAAGCCTCATCTCCAAAACCACATATAAATTCCCACATCTCAGACATTCACAAATTATTCCCAGATATGCACGCTATAAACAGGAGACCTTGATAAGTAGCTTGAGACATTCCACAATTCATACTTTGATTAACTGACTTCTCCACTTAATTTTATATTACATTAAATATCCTAAAGTAATCATCTTAATCTTACATTTTACCAGTTACAAAAACCTGAATTTTAAAAAATTTGAAGTGCTAATAATTTAGTAGCAAATTGAAAAATCTAAAAATAGATTAAAAAATCAATATTTAATGGCATGGTGAGGTATACACTTTTAGATCAGCTGTATTGTAGTGAAGCTTTTATACATGTGTTGGCACAAAATTTTTCTAGGGTTGTTACTAAAATTTTGTTATTTTGTTTTATGATGCTCTGTTTTGACAAGAGTTCTTTTACTTTGCTAAATATGGTCTTGCATTTTCTAATCATTTCATATTTATATTTAATGAACCTTGTAAATAGGCATTGATGGTTAAAGAATTCATTTCAGGTTGGGTGCGGTGGCTCACGCCTGTAATCCTAGCACTTTGGGAGGCCAAGGCAGGTGGATCACGAGGTCAGGAGATCAAGACCATCCTGGCTAATACAGTGAAACCCCATATCTACTGAAAATATAAAAAATTAGCTGGGCATGGTGGCAGATGCCTGTAGTCCTAGCTATTCAGGAGGCTGAGGCAGGAGAATGGCGTGAACCTGGGAGGCGGAGCTTGCAGTGAGCCACAAGACTCCCTCCCAAAAAAAAAAAAAAAAAAAAAAAAAGCATTTCAAATGTCTAAACCAAAATAGATTTCAAAAATTATAACGCTTTGTTATCCATTTAAAGTAGGAAATCTGACTATTTCAAGTGTGGCTTCTTATTACGGGAATTTTCTGTGTCTAATATAAATTCTTATTTTTAATGTATATACAAATTATTGTATTTAAAGTATACAATGGAGAGAAGACATAATGAAAAAAATATATAACCAGGCACATACTGTTTATTCTTATGTTTGCTACTAACAAGCTGTGTAATTTTGTGAAGCTCACTTAATGTTAACTATAAATAAGGAAGTTGTACTATATGAAATTTAAAGTCTTCCTCAGTAGTAGCCTTCTGTTATATATTTTATCAAAGGCTAAGAGAAGCAGCAATAGTTTTTAGCTCTGTTGCCCACTACATTTAGTAGCTGGACGTTTTATGAAGGTTCAGGCAAGTCCATAATCACTTATCAACAAAAAAAAGCCAACCATCTCTACTGTCACCTTTAGAACTCATCAGTTCTGTCCTTCCCTTGTCATCTTCAAGATGCAGTACTTTTGAGAGAGTTAAAAGGTGAATCAACTGAATGTGTGTTGTAATGGGATATCAAAGGTCGAGTCTAACTAAATTTTTGACAGAGATTGAGAAGACCGACCCAGTGTTGACCCAGCATTTTCACCTGGTGAACTAGTATCCATTCCTTCAGCCATAGTGAGGATTCACTGTTTTCTACATTGATGGTCAACAAAAAAAATTAAGACATTTGAGAAAAAAGTAAAGCTTTTGTTCTTCATCTTGAATCTCCTTTACTTAAGAATGGCCAAATTTGTCATGATTTTCTGAAAGAAACTCTAATATGGAAGATTTTGAGATAAAAGGCTAAAAACTGAGGATGGGTTAAATAAGAGAGTTTTTACCTTTTTGGTTAATGAAATATTGAATGAAAATGCAAATTGGAAATGCAATATCTGAAATTAATGGCTAGTTCCCAATTAGGTAATATCATTTTGAGATAGACTGAACATTCAAACTATTTTGAGGAATACAAAAAACAATAGATTTATTTAATTCTTTAAATTGAAGGGAACTCCAGAAGAAATTGGTTAACATTTATACATGAAAGCTTAGCTATTGCGTTTAGTTTAATGACATAACTAAAGATTTCAGATCACAGGCATGAGTTGTGTTTTTGTGTAAATTATGTACCTCCCACCAGTTGTCCAAAAGGGAAGATCCAGATGTTGATAAACACAAGTAACCTCTTGCACTTTTAATATTGAAAGATTATTTCCGTATGTTTGTCTTGGAAAACTAAGGACCATCAAAATGACCAAATAATATGTAATTTTGAGATACATCTGTAGGATAGATTTGTTGCAGCCGTGTGAAAAACACAAGGAAATAAGATTAGAAAAATAAGAATCAGTTGTTTTATATTCATCAACTTAAAATGATTATTTAAACTTGTTAAAATTAATAAGAGGGCTAAGTAGTATATATTTTTTAAATTAGAACATGTTTTTTCTTTATTGGTTTATAGTACATGGGTTTACCTATTCAGCTATAAAGGGGAAATGTAAGCATGTTTTCTTAAAGATTGATCGTGTGCTGTTTTCTTTCAGTGAATGAAAGTGTTTGACAAAAAAATAAAATGCCTTTCTAAGCTAACCTTTAGAATATATTCTTAGAACATGTTTCATTCTTTATGGAACCCTAACATTCCAAGTAGCAAAATCCAGCAATAAAAACAAATGCAAGCATGCTTTCTTTCTTTAAGATTCATGATAAAGCCGGATGCAGTGGCTCAAGCACTTTGGGAGGCCGAAGTGGGAAGATCACTTGAGACTTGGAATACAAGATGAGCCTGGGAAGCATAGAGATACCCCAGCTCTACAAACAAACAAACAGAAAAGATGCATCATAATTTTTTTTTTTCTTTCAGCGAATAGAAGAGTTTCACAGAGAAACACCTTTGTAAGCAAACTGAAAACCTATTAGAACATGTTTCTTTCTCCATTGGTTCATATTACATGGGTTTACACATGCAGCTATTAAAAGCAACTATAAGCATGCTTTCTAAAAGATTCATCATAAGCTGTTTTCGCTCAGTGAATGAAAGTGTTTGGTGAATAAACAACTTTCTAAGCTGAGCTTTAGAATATTTTATTAGAACATATTTCTTTCTCTAGTGAGCCCTATTAGTCCAAGTAACTACAAATTTTTAAGTACTAGAGATTGTGTGCATTTTTATTTTTATACTCAGAAGCATACACATAATTACAAAGCTTGGTTATTTTATTTGAAGTTAGAACATATAATAAGATGACTTAAACTCTTAAAAAATTCCAGATTCAAATTTCGCGTTTTCACATTCTGTGCTATAAGTTAGGAGCGCAAAAATGCTAAGATAAATTGTGCTATCTGGAAATATCAAAATAGATATTACTATATTTTATTTTGAAGTACTTTGGGGTGTAGAATTTATAAAGTAAAACATCTACTTTTCAGATGCCAGATTGAAAGATGTATGTGTATAAATCAATGTTATGTACCTTCTATGTGTTGCTTAGATAAGTGGAAGAAGCTGACTTGTCACTTCTTGGATTCCGATTCATTACCCCAGTTCCTTTATATTAATTGACAAATAATAATAGTATACATTTATGGGGTACAATGAGATGCTTTCATAAGTGTGTGTATATATATGTGTGTGTGTGTGTATGATTTAATCATTCCACTGTGTGTGCATGATCTGATCATTCCACTGCGTGTGTGTATGATTTAATTATTCCGCTGTGTGTATAATTTAATCATTCTTGTGTGTGTGTGTGTGTGTGTGTGTGTGTGTGTGTGTGTGTGTGTGTTTCCTGCAGGTTATATATCTTCATTCTGTTATTTCCTTTGCTATGCCTTGCCCAGTTCTTTACAAAAGTGAATAGAGAAATGCTCTTCCAATTACACTGATATTTTTCTAGGATGTTTTCAAATATAATTGATCGAGGTATGAAATCTTCACAGGAATGCTGATTATAACATACAGAAGAGTACTTGCCCTTGACTTTGTATCAAGATAAGGGCTGAATGCTGGATGAGATAGAAGTATGATATGGAGGAGAAAATCAAACCAAATCCATAAAACCCTAGAAATTTGATTCTATTTTCTTGGAGCTTATTATAATTTGAAAATAATTTATGCTGAACTTATCTTTGTTTAGAAAGTATTTATAGCATAAATATACATTTTAACACATTAGAATTGGGGAAATTGTATACTTTGAAAAGAATGTATGCTGAATTTATCTTTGTTTAGAAAACATATATGTAGAATAAATATACATTTTAACAAATTATAATTGGGGAATTTTTTCAACATTTAAGTAGAAAATGTCTTAAGTATATTCCAACATTTTTAAGCACCACCTACACAAAAGCACATGTAAAATAACAAATAAGTCTTAAAGAAGTATCTAAAAGACTTCTGGTAGTATGATACATTCATTTGAGTCTTTGATTAAATATAAAATATTAAATGATATTTCCTTTTTAAGAATTATCTGTTACTCTTAAGTATTTTTGTTGTCAAATATTCATTGAATATTTACTATGGTTAAGACACCATGGTAGGTCTAGTTTAGTAATTCCTAAAGGAGTTCAATTTAGTAACTAAAATAAGAGACATTTTTGAAAAACACAGTAACAGAAAGTTCTAAGTGTCATTAGGAAATATAAACACACAATCTCCAGTTCCTTAAAAATTTGTAGTTACTTGGTCTAATAGCCCCCAATAGAGAAAGAAACATGTTCGAATAAAATATTCTAAAACTCAGTTTAGAAAGTTGTTTCTTTGCCAAACCCTTCCATTCAAGATAATATAATCAAGATCTATTCATTTAAATACTCGAATGGGTTTTAAAGAATGGTTAAGATTGGACAGAAATGGGTGGTGAGACCTGGTGGACAAAATCAGACAAATAAGTATGTCATATATCAGAAAAAGAAACAATTATAGAAGATGTACAAAGCAGTTTGGGTTATGACTCTGAGACGCTTTGACACCAGATTGTGGAGGGGCTATGCTCACACTACGTAATTTGAACTTTTTATGATTGGGCAATAAAAAATAAAGGTATTTAAGCTGGAGACTGAAATAATCAAGGTTGTGACATAGGAAGATTAAGCTGCAGGTGGTGTATCTAATAAAGCACTAACACTTTTACCAAGATTTTGGAATGAATTAATAAATGAATGAATGGGCTATTCCATTAAATACATACCAAGATGAAACACATCATTATTTTAGGATTTTTTTTTTAATTAATGCAAGTGAATGTCTTTACTTTTTAAAAACTTTCTTTCTTCTGGTGAGGTGGATGGATTTTGACCCCAGTTTCAGAATGATTTTGTGAATACAAAATACCAAATTCTTTTGTGAACCAAGAAGAAGAGTAATACAACTTGTTAAGGAAGAATTTGCAATTTTGTCTGTGAAAACATTGCTGAATTTTGAATCAAATGTCATATGCAGATTTTAGAAATCTCTCTTCCTAACTTGGCCAAAACTGTAGTAGTACAAATTCCAGCTGATGCAATGAGCATTCTACCATATGCCAAGTGGCAAAGTTTTACTGCTGGTCTAGCCGTTCGCTGCTCACACGGAGTTTCCTTTCTTCTGCGCTGTCCATCTGCTGATTACCTGGTGGTCCTCTCCCACTGCCATGCCCATCTGCTGGCTACTTGCAGATGCCCTCCTATTGCCCCATGCACCTGTTAAGACTGTTCTTCCCAAAATGCAATACATGTCATCACTACCAACCAAATTGTAAATTAAATATACATAGTCATCTCTTTAGGAAAGGATAGAAAGGTTTTTCCTATTAATAGGACAAAACAAGTTTAAATATTGATCAAGCAAGTCATATAAACCATTCTGTTAAGAGAAGGGGTAGCACGGTGTTTGTAAAATGCTCAAGAAATAACTCATGAAAAGGCAGAGAAGATGCATATTAAATTTAAAAGAATATCTTTGATCTTAGATACTAAATAGCTCTCTACACAAGCAATAGGAAATATATTTGGCTTCTTGAAGCTATTAAATATTCCTTGTAATATATTCCTGTTTGGCAGAATGGTTAAAGGTATCAGAAAACAACCCTTCCCCATGTTATATACTTGAGAGGGGGCGTGGAGATGGAAGAACGAGTGAAAGGATAGTGTGCTTGGGTTCTGGATTTGCTCTAACTAAACTAAAAGTGACAACTGAACAATGCAGTGGAATGAATGATAGGCATTTTTTTTTTCTTTCTTTCTTTTTTTTTTTTTGAGACGGAGTCTCGCTCTGTGGCCCCGGCTGGAGTGCAGTGGCCGGATCTCAGCTCACTGCAAGCTCCGTCCCCCGGGTTTACGCCATTCTCCTGCCTCAGCCTCCCGAGTAGCTGGGACTACAGGCGCCCGCCACCTCACCTGGCTAGTTTTTTTGTATTTTTTAATAGAGACGGGGTTTCACCGTATTAGCCAGGATGGTCTCGATCTCCTGACCTCGTGATCCGCCCGTCTCGGCCTCCCAAAGTGCTGGGATTACAGGCTTGAGCCACCGCGCCGGGCCAGGAATTTTTTTTTTTTTTTTTTTCTTGAAGTAAGTATCATTTTAATAGGATTCTGGAAAGACTTCTCAAATAGACTTTTCTGAAGGACTTAACAGCATTCTTCCTCTGATAACTTCACATTATTTACATTGAAAGGTATTAAAAGATACCTTGAAGGCTCAAAAGAGTAAAGACTCCCCACCCACAACTAGCAAGTACTTTGAACACTGAACTAATTAGTTAAAAAGAAATTGTAAACAATGCTAAAGAAAAAAGTATGATTTCTAATACTGAGACACATTGAGATATGTTTTACTGTTGAGTATTTCTAATCTTTAGGGTTTTTAAAATATTTTAAATTGTTTCACACAACATATTTTTCCTAAGGAGATCACTGCTGCGAAATGCAGATTGAATGAGTAGAATTTGTATGTTTATAACAGCATATCTCCTTTAAATATGTTATATAAATAAAAAATTTTAGACAAGCAAGAAACAATAAGGAACCTATTCTGACAGAAAGAATAGAAATAGATACCAGTTTTTAAAAGGGCTAAGAAAACAATTATTTTAAAATTGTTTTGAAATGTGAATAAAAGATAAGTTTCATGAATATGGGAAAGGTATTAACTATATTTCCTTATGTCAAACACATCTCAAAATATCCTCACTGTAGTTAAAGTTGTCATTGATTTTGGTCTCATATTTCTAATAAATACTAGTAATGAAATTTTCATATAGTTTGGTATCTGGTTTTAAAATTCAAAATAAAAATGAGATTAAGTTATGTGTGGCCTACCTTTTAGCTTCCATTACCTAATGAAGCTAGTTTCATTAATTATGTTAGTATCAATTACATTGCATACTTTAATTATTCAATTTATTTATTTTGGGAGGTACTTATAAATGACTTCTAAAGTGGCAAGGTGAAAGAAAAGACTAGATATTTCAATTTAATACTTTCACATCACTTCGTTTGCTAAGTGAACAAATTTAAATAATACGCTATATATTTATATGCTTGTGTATTTGGGTTTTCCTGATGTTATATCTTCTTTCAATAATTATCCTAGCCTTTCCTTCCTATATAGCAAGTGAAAGTGACATTTAAATGTGTGAACTGCGGTGTATGTAGACATTGTAGGCAGCTGCAGGTCCTCCTGCCGGAGAGTTGTCCTTGTTTAAGCACCATTCTGATGCTTTCCTTCCTGCCCCAGCCTGAGCTTTGTCATATTGGCAAAATGCTCTGACATTGAAGTGGCACAGTTGGCTCAGTTACACCACCTTTACATTACCTGGAGTATATATCTTTCTTTTTGACTTGGGGTTTCTTTAAAAAGAAAGAACAAAAGTAAAAGGCAGGATCAATAAATGCACATTGATGAAAAAATTAGATATTAATTTGGTGACAGTCACATATATATCCATTCTATATACATTCATAGGTACAAGTTTATATGAAAGTATCAATTCACATATAATATACAAGTATTCCTGCAAGATAATTCTGGCAATAACTTTTAATACTGGCTAAATGAAGGTCTTACTTAGCTTGGAGGCAAAGAGTGTCACTTTTGGTCCTGATTTGGATATTTGTCGTCTTCCATTGACATAGGTATTTTGTGTGCCCCTATTAATCCACATCATTCTAGCTTACAACAACTGCTTTGTCACATCAGAGCTGAAATACTAATAACCACTAAATCCTTGCCTGTTACAGCTGCTTAAAATTTAGTCCATACAAGTGGAAGTCCTTATTCCTTGTGTTTTTGAAGTAGATAAATCTGTGTTTTATAGCATTATAAGTAACATTACCCAAAGCCAAATTATTTTCTACACACTTATTACTGATTTGGTTTTGTGTATCTGTCTCTCTATGTTTCTAACCTTTCCATATTTCTACAGTTTTGTGTATCTGTGTCTTTCTGTACTTCCAAACCTTACTGTCTTAAACTTAAGTTACTTCTCTGTGCATACTTGGCTACCAGTATTCACTGCTTAAGGTCTCTGGCTAATTTGAAAGTAATTAGCTAATTTTTAATACTTTCTCATATATATTGATGTATTTAAGTTATGTACTTTTTTTGGAGGTGGGGGGGGGGTCGCAGGGGCCAAAGTCTCACTCTATCGCCCAGGCTGGAGTGCGGTGGCACAATCTCGGCCCACTGTCACCTCTGCTGCCCAGATTCAAGCGATTCTCCTGCCTCAGCCTTCCGAGTAGCTGGTATTACAGGCGCCTGCCACCACACCTGGCTAATTTTTGTATTTGTAGTAAAGACGGGATTTCACCATCTTGCCCAGGCTGGTTTTGAATTCCTGACCTCATGTTCCACCTGCCTTGGCCTCTCAAAGTGCTGGGATAACAGATGTGAGCCCACACACCTGACCAAGTTATGTATTTTTATTAAACTTAATTTGATACTTTTCCTTGTAAGTCATTTACTTTGTGCATAGCATTTATAATGTAATATTTTATCTCTTCTCCTATATCTACTTTCTCATTCCAACATTTGCCTATTTTTTAAATAAAATTTCCATGTGTGTATTTTTAATAGCATTTGTATTTACGTAGCAATTCTGTGGGTTTTTTTTTTTTTTTTTTCATTTATTTTGTACTTGTCTTTATTATTTTATTTCTTCTGCTTTTCTGGGTTTGTTTGGTTATGTTTGTAATTTCTTGACTTGGTTAAACTTTTTAATCATTTTTTAAACCTTGAAATTACTTTATGCTATATATTTGCCTCAAAATACAGTTTTAATCACATGACATATAAACTACTATTCTTATTTTCTTATTTTATGATTGTAATCATAGATTTTTTTCATAGTATGTACATTTTTAAAAGTTAAAATTCAGCTTTTGAAAAATTCTAATTATTTAATTAATAATTGAATTAAATTATCTTGTATACAATTTGATATTTTAGAATGTAACTATTTCCTTGTAAGTAATTTTTATCAGTTTTTATAAGTGTTTTGCAAATACTTGAAAACATACTATATTATATATTTGTATAATGCAATGTTTTATATGTATCCATTTATGCAAACCTCCAATTATGTCTTATTATTTTGGCCTATCATCACTATCAAAGCATGGTGAAGATTATGAAATTCTATAGAAAACTGTGTTGCTATCTATTCTTGCACGAAATACTTCCTGAGTGCCATGTGCTAGTCACTGTCCAAGTCCTAAAGGATAAAACAGTAATGAAAACAATTTTGTAGAGCTAACAATCTACTAGAAACAGAGAAATTTACTTGGCAGCCGGTATCTGATTAGATTAGGCCAATGGAAAGGCAGAATAGAGAGAAGTAGGAAGATTGGAGGGTAAGAAGAGGAAAGAAGTCAGGGTATGTCTCCATTCTCCTTTCAGTGTATTTCACCTGATAAATCAGGTGGCCACTCTGGCAGTAGCCACATTTTTCTCCATGGCTCTGGACAATAGGTAACTGTCCCTTCACGTCAAACCAGACCGTGAAGGCCATCAAGGTTTGCACTTTTGCCAGAAAGCCTCAGCTCATTGGTTTCATCATTACTGCTTTCTCTATTTATCCGCCTAACCTTCAGGGTGATAGCGGCTTCCTATATTGTTCCAAATTTTGAAGTAGTTTCACCTTTCCTGATTGTGCTTTCAGCTTGTCTTAACATTTTTTAATGTAATTCTCTGTATTAAACAAACTCTCAATATTCTAACTCTGCATATTTTGGAATAAGAGATAAATTTATTTGCCAGTTCTCTAACTTAATATTCATTTTAAGTGACATAAATTTGCTTCGTCAAAAGGAGTTGATACCCTATTCAGAAGTATAAAACAATACATTCTGAATAGGAGAAATCACTGAAGTATTCTCTATATAATTGTGGTTTTGAAGAAGGTTCCTGGAAGAGGATTGTTTTTCCTCAACAGTCATGCATTTTGTAATTAGCAAAGAATGGCATGGGACTTTCTTTGAATTTTGCACAAGAGTCCAGAATTATAATGTGTACTATTAGAGAAAAGTATTCATTTTCTTGTTCAGTTGAAAAAATATTTTCTTTTAACTAATCTCATTCATGAACCAAAAAAAAAAAAAATTTTCAATGTTCATAGTCTGTCTATGTGCTTATTACATTTCAGTGACATATGTTCCATAAATCCCCATTAATTTACCCTCTATTGCTTAGCAGTTTACTCATTCATTGTCTGTGGGGTATCATTTAACATTGTTTTCAGTTATAAGTAAGAGAATACTCAGTTAAAATCTATTGAACCCAACATTGTTTTCAGCTACAAGTAAGAGGATGTCCAGTTAAAACTATTAAACAATTAGAGTATTATTTCTCAATATCGTAATTATGAATTCAGTGTGTTTTCAGGGTTTATTCAGTGGCTCAGCTCTTAAATTCCTTGATAAATAGCTTGCATTTTAGGTTTGACTCCTCAGAGTTACAGAATAATGGTACAGTTTCAGGAATCACATTTTGAAATAAAAATAATCAAAAAGAAAACAGATATTTCTTATCAAACTCTCTTTTTATTATGATGGAAAAACCTTCATCAAAAAGTGAACACATTGGGAGGCCAAGGAAGGTGGATCACAGGGTCAGGAGATCCAGACCACCCTGGCTAACACTGTGAAAACTCATCTATACTAAAAATACAAAGATTAGCCGGGCATGGTTGCACACGCCTGTAGTCCCAGCTACTCAGGAGGCTGAGGCAGGAGAATTGCTTGAACCCAGGAGGCGGAGGTTGCAGTGAGCTGAGATCGCACCACTGAACTCCAGACTAGGTGACAGAACAAAACTCTGTCTCAAAAGATAAAATAAAATAAAAATAAAATAAAATAAAAAATAAAAAGTGAACACTTATTTCCATCATGTCTATTCGTTATTTATTGGGCCAAATGATCATTTAATATCATGGCAGAAATGAAAGGGAGGATGGTGAAACAAATAATTGGCATTTTAACCTCTGCAGTTGGTGGTAGCTTGTCATAACAAGAAAAAAACTTTCAGTAATATTTAGAACAAGGACATGAGGGTATGGCTCACAATCACAAGTATCTGACAGTACCTATACCTTTGGCTACGTAATATTCATACACAGACATTTCCCTGCAAATATACAGCACAACTCCTCACAGTTACATAAAACATATTTGTCATTTTCTTAAAGTAAGAGAAACCAAAAATGTCATGTCACCTTTAATATTAGCCAAGATATTTATTTGAAAACTGTCTACAGAGTTCTAGGTAATTTCCACAGAAAAATGTCTTGTTAAAAACATACATGTTACCTCTTATCATCTCAAAGGGAACCATAGAATCATACTTGGAGATCACACAGCCTAGAACAACGCTCAAATCATCTTTCCTTTAGATCATTTTCTCATACACTGTGGTACGTAGTTGCAGTACTTTTTTGACTGTTCATATTTTGAACACTTTTCCTCTGTTCAGAAATCACCTGAATTATCATATTATCAGGAAGAGCCTTCAGACTACACAACCTGAAAATTCCAACTGGGCACTTGCCCAACCTCTCTTATAGCAGAATACAAACTATCAGATCTTCTGGGGTCTTCCAGGGAAGACATTATCACTGTTGCCACTGAGTACAGACACACAGCTTGAATTACCCACAGTAAATACTGGTTTCTGGTTTCTGTCATTCAGGCTGCTACTATTGCTATCTTTGGAAACTAGAAGTATCTCTCTTTGATAGCAGCAGCATTACAAAAACGGAGTCCTTGTTCTTCCTACTTTTTTGCAAAACTAGCTTCTGATCCAGTTTGAGGTGGGTATACCTAAGGAGCAGTACTCAGGATATGTGCTTCTGTTCTGCTATAAGAGAGGTTGGGCAAGTGAATCATTGGAATTTCCAGGCTGTGTAGACTGAGGAAGGCCCTGATAATTTGGTAATTTAGGTAATTCCTGGAGAGAGAAAAAGTGTTCAAAATATGAATAGTCAAAAAATATGGCAAATATGTACTACAGTGTGCATGAAAAAATAATGCAAATAAAAGACATGAATAGGATTTAGGAAAAGGTAGCAGTATGCAAGATCAATACTATTATTACTGTACCTCTAAAATCCATATAATTACCAATTCAGGTAAAATTCTAGGAGATAGATTATCTCTTATAATACTAGTTACTGGAATTTGTATTTTCCTTTGTTCATTAATTTGTTTGGGGTTTTAATTTTTAATTTATCTTGAATGTACAGAAGACTACAAACTAAATTGAAGTTGGTTGCATTACTATAATTATCCTAACATTCATCCACGAAGCGTGATTACAAATTTTATAGTTCTTAAGACTGTTACATTGGGTCTTTGTTTGCTACTGTGGAAAGTAGATTAGTGGTTGCCAGGGGTTGGGAGTGTGGTGGAGGTGGGGATTGACTGCTAATGGGTAGTAGGTTTTTGGGAGCATGTCGAAAATATTCTCAAATTAGTTAGTGAAGATGGCTGTACAACTTTATAGGTATACTTGAAACTAGGGAATTGTACACTTTATAAGGGTAGATATTATAGTATGTGAATTATATCTCAATGAAATTATTAAAACATTAGTGACCTTAAAAAAGACTGTTACATTTGAAAATAATATGCTGATATGAAATAAAAGACATTCATATAGATGACAAATTAGTAGACAGATGACAAAACTGATTTTATTTTTCTGTTCAATTCATTTAGAACATGGTGATACTTTGTCTAAATATATCAATACTCTAATATGACATACAAATATGAAATAAAAATTCCTACCACACATTATTAATTATCCTTACCAATACCTAAGTCTCCAATGGGACTGGTGAAAGGTATGAAATATCCCCAGAAAACATACCAATAATAAAAGGAAAATGAGTTATAAAAAATATTACATTTTTCTATTTTGCTCCTAGTGATAAACTGAATGTAGAACTTGACTAAATGTGCTAATCTAGTTTCTAGTGCTCTCATTAAACATTTCTGCTTTAGAATAAATATCAAAAATGACAAGTTTTTTTTAAGATTATTGTTATAAGTTCCCGCTCCACTTAAAATTTTTTCAGTATTTTTTTTTTTTTTTTTTTAGTAATTGCAGGGTTGATTGCACTTTACTTGAGTAGAAGCTGTTTCTACTGAGTTAGTGGCTATAGTCACTGTGTTTAACAATATTTTCTTATGCCCCGAGGTACACATATTTCCACTTCTCTATGCTCCAATATTAACAGACTTTTTTCCTCTTTGGTCGTTTTAGGAAATAATGCCTACAAAGGAACACTTGCCAAAACACATTTCTTAGTTCTGTAAGAATATTTATATTCTAGTACATTGAGGTGTTAAGTTTTGTGGATGTGTTGCTTTAATTAATGGTTCTCTTTTAAAGTCCCTAAACAGTTCTTTTACTTTTCAGTCTGCATAAAATAAAACTTTTGGTATAAATAGTTAATAATACTTTTATGTTCTATGTAAAGGATATAGGTTTGGGCAATACACTTAGTTTTTGTATTGTCTGAATGATGTGAGTGATGGGTTCTGCTGAACATCTAGATAACTACATCTTGGTTCTGGTTTAACGCTATCTGTGAAGGTCTCCTGGACATACTCTCCAAAAACTATTTTGATGTGACCCGATTTGCATTTCTTTTTTAACTTTTAGTTTTATGGGTACATGTGCTCATTTGTTATACAGGTAAATTGTTTGTCATGGGGGTTTGGTGTACAGATTATTTCATCATCCAGGTGATAAGCAGAGTACCCGAGAGGTAGTTTTTTTGATCCTCAGTCTTCTCCCACCCTCCACCTTTAAGCAGGCCCCAGTGTCTACTCTTCTCCTTCTCTAACGCTTTCAATTACCAATACTTCTTGAAGTTCGTTATTTTTTTTTCTCTTTTAAATTATACTCTCTTCAGAAATCAGTATGACATAGCATAAAGAACAACCTTAATTAACAGTCAAGATAAGAAAGTAGCTACACTGAAAATTGTCTTAATATTCAGATTTAGAATTCTCAGTGTTTAGGATAGTGAATCAATGAATGATGATAAGAAAGGACAGCATAAGGAAGAGACAAAGGTAGATTAAAAAGAGCATTTATTGAGCCCTTGAAAAATAAGTATGAGAAAGATACACCAAAAGTCACATTTAATAATTGGTATATCTGGGACTTAAACTAAAAACTGGTATGTCCAGGGAATTTTTCTTCTATACTGTTTTATGGTAACTTAGACATGAGATTCTCATCCATAAGCTTGTCTATGAGCATATTTTGTTTATTCATGCTTAAAATAATAGATCAAAACATATTTGCAAAATTGAGAATCTTGGCTAATGTTAGATTTTTTTAAAAAGATGTATACAAAATAAGATGTTTCTCTTAATGAAATATGGAGTTGGGGGATACAAAATTGTATCAGGCAGTACTTTGAGAATTTCAGAGTTTGAGAGAACAGTTTAATTCTCCCTCATTTCATAGTCTTATGTAAGCTGGGTGGCTGCTGGCTCCCTTCTAGGTACTGACTTAGAGATGACTCAGGTATCTCTCATAATAAATACTTAGTATTTTGGGACAGGATAGAATGACAAGAGTAAGATAATGAGGCAATGAGGTTAATAACTATCCTTGGAAATACTGTACATCACTTCTGCCCACATCCCATTGACTAAAACCCAGTCCTATGACCCCAACCTGATTATAAGGGATGTTGGGAAATATGATCTTTCTGTGTACACGAGGAAAAGAAAATGAAGTAGTGTTTTTATTTACCATATGACTAACAGTGTAACTTTAAGAATCAAAATTATTTTGGTATAATCAGTAACCAGTCTTCTGTAGTCAATAGAATGAAGACTAATCTAGAAAAATATAAGATAGTACCTCTGATGTTTGAAGATAGCTAAAACTATGAAAAGCATCATATAATTTTAATCATTTTGAATATAAATATATAAACTCCTCTCTTTAATTTCAAAATATGTTGCAATTCTGCTTGTCTCCTCCTACTGAGACTGCATTAGACATTGTGGTTATTGGGAAACCAAATTTTCTAAAATAATTATAGATGATTATTTACTAGCTGGCATTTCATGTGACCAAGGCTGTAATACTTCTACTTTAAATAAACATCTGTTAATATTGTCCTAGTGTAAAATGTAACAATCATTATCTTATAGGATAATATCTTCCAACTCAATAGTAATATATGAATTTGTATCACTTTTTTGGGTAAGCGTCTGTTTAAAAATTTTATTAGTTTTGTATCAATTAACCAAAAGCCTGTTCCAACTAAAGATGAGGAAATAAAAGCCATCAGCTGGATAGAACAACATCTTTTCTGAGAACCAAAAGGTGCTTACTCTGTGGTTATATAAGATGTTAACATCAGGGGAAAGTTACTTATGGATATAAGAAAACTCTTTGTACTATCATTGTAACTTTCCTGTAAATCTAAAAATCATTCCAAAATGAGAAATTTAAAAAGGCACTTATAGCATAACCCCATGATTTTAAATAAATTTCATACCACATTTCTATGCATAAATACTTATTGACTACCTATAGAACACAGCAGTATATCAGTGATTAATTTTTTGAGTTTAATTTTGTGAGTCAAGTAAACACGTATTACAAACTGACAAAGGAAACTAATTAATACAAAAGTGGATCAAAGGTCTACTCTCTAATCTCCATAACTTGATTTTTCTAATTCTAATCAATCTTTCACACAGCAGCCAAACTAATTTACTAAAGTGCAAAATTATTAGGTTATTCATGATCATCTTTCTCTTTACCTCTCCGGTCATCTTCTCTTTATCTTTTCCTCCAAAAGTCTTTTCTCCATGGTAATAAACACTTTACACTTTCAGGGCCTCAGATACCTCATACTCCCTCATGTCTCTAGGATGTTTATATTTTTACTGATTCTTCAACCCTCCATCTGTGATCCTTTTTCTTCCTACTCTCACTATGTAGCCTATCTACTGCCTCACGCCCGTCTTCATTTTTCTTCTAGCTCTAAGTCATTTGGCCTCAGTTCCCACATCATATCTTCTAATCATCCCTATCCTCTTTCCAACTATTTCAATATGAGATTAGATGCTCCTCTTTAATCTCCTTCAAGCATGTAATTTCATGTTATTAGAGTATCGATTGTGTGTTTGACTTCCCCACTAGAGATGGAACTCAATGCTAAAAACAGGTCTGCCCTGTTGTATTCCTAGTGCATAGCACAGTACGTGATACATGTAAGCCTTATTATACATTTGATACCTGAATGACTGAATAATTGAGAGTTACACAATGGATTTTGGTCATCAGGCAAAACTTCCTGAAAGAAATAGGCCTTGTACTGAATTAAGGTTTAGGGAGAATGCTATCACTATTTGTATATAGAACAGCTTGGTCAGAAGCTCTGAAGCTAATGGATGTTCCTTTGAGAAGTTAAAGAGAAAAACAAAAGTAGCAAAGAAATAAGGGAAAATGAATGTGGAAGGTACAATAGAAGGTGTTGAAGAGTGGTTTAATACATTCTAGGGTTGGAAGAAATCTTAGACACTGTAATTTCTATATAAGAAAATTTCAATTCAGAAATACTCAGTGACTTCTTAAAACATATGAGAAGTTAGTGGTAGAATGGAAAAATGTTGATCCTTGATTCTTTTGATTTTCTTGATTCTTAATCCAGCACTTATATCCATTATGCCAAGTTGATGTAGGTCAAATTAGCTATAATTAAATGTGCACATTGGTGTGGTGATATCAGAAAGTAGTCATAAAAATGGATCTCAAACAGGTAAGTGTACCCGTCATGATGATTAGATTATTGACAAAGTGGACATGTATTGAAATTTTTAAAAATTCTTTTCATTATACAGTGAAGAGTTACATATAGTCACCTCTGGTTTAATAGTGCACAATGAATCAATTTATATTTCTCATAAAGTAGGTAAAATCATCATTAAAGTTATGCCACATTGCTCATCTATAACTTATTCCAATGGGGGCAAAAATCTATGGCTCATCTCATGAATATTTTGAGGATGGAAATTATATAAAATGACTTGATCAGGCAAGTGCAAAGTATGTTAAACTTGGACTTGCTTTTTCCATGATTACCTGCTTTATGTTATAAAAAGATTTTCAAGCTGGCTAAACTTTGAAGAAGTTATGAAAGCCTCAAGTTACTTCCAAAGTCTGAGTGATATGATGGTTACAAAATATTCCAGATTTAATGTTTAAATTGTAGCTTTTGAGTTTATTTTACCAAAATGACTTTTTCTCTGATTTCTGATTCTGAGACAGTTGAAAAGATTAGGATGCCTTAGGATGCTATGGTACATGAACCTTTAGAATTCAAAGAAAAATGTTTCAGTCCAGTCTGAACAAATATGAACACTGGCAAGTTTTGGAATAGGCCAAATTTTCTTTCAGACTTTCCCTTTGAGTACACTTTCTGGATCCTAGTTACTTTCTCCTCAGCCTCCCCTCGTCATCTTTTCACTGCCCTGACAACACACTAAACATTACCTTTCTTCACTTTGGTAACCCTGGCCTTCGCTACTTCTACATTTGCCCCATTGAAATGGTTTTCATATTCCAAAACAACTTTACTTTCTTTACGCAACTGTTATGGTTTGGCTCTGTGTCCCTACCCAAATCTCAACTTGATTTCCCATGTGTTGTGGGAGGGACTCGGTGGGAGGTAATTGAATCACAGGGGTGAGTCTTTCCTATGTTGCTCTTGTGATAGTGAGGGAGTCTCATGAGATCTGATGGTTTTAAAAATGAGAGTTTCCCTGCACAAGTTCTCTTCTCTTGTCTGCTGCCATGTGAGATGTAGTTTTCACCTTCTGGCATGATTGTGTGGTCTCCCCAGTCACGTGGAACTGTAAGTCCATTAAAACTCTTTCTTGTGTAAATTGCCCAGTCATAGATATGTCTTTATCATCAGTGTGAGAACAGACTAAACAACAACCATCATTTTTCCTATATCTTGACTATTATACTCTTTGATGGCTATTAAGACGAAATTAAAAGAAAACTCAGAGCATGTTTTAAGGATTTATATATCTTTACTCCTTCCTCCACAGCCAACTCCTGCCCCAGAAAGTTGTATTTTGAATAGAGTATGCATATAATTTATACTTAGAGAAATATCTAACAAGTTGATTTTCAGAAACAGATATAGAGTGTTAGTGAAGATACTTTGGTATCAGTTCGACCATTTGCATAGACTTGCCTTGCATGAGAATATGTCTATAAGGTCATTTCTCTGAAGGTTGTTGTTCTGATTTAGGGGAAGGGAGAATTTGTCTCAAAATTATCAATAGGGTTTTAGTAAACTACAGAGGTTTGAGGTTTACCTTTCTCACTATCCCAAGATTGAGAGCCCCTATTCCATTGTAAAAAAATCTCTTTTCAAAACTGGTACTTCATATTGTTTTTTTTTTTTTTTTTCTCCTCATTTACTTTAAAAACCAGAAACACTCTAATGGACAAAGTTGAGTTTTAAACACAGACCTTTGAAAGAGTGACGTAGTAGGCCCTGGCATAGGGTGTGTGTGTGTGTGTGTGTGTGTGCGCACGTTTCACACGTTTTCATTTTTTCATTACATTAAAGGAGGGATAAAAGATGATGATGTGGCCATATTTACTGATTAGTTATTTACAATCAATATTAATGAGGAAATGCTTGAAACGTGGGAGTTTTATTATAAGAGGATCTGGATCCTTAGAAGTCTCCTGTAGTTTGATTTACTTACAACAGGTGTATTAGTCCGTTTACATGCTGCTGATAAAGACATACTGAAACTGGGTAATTTATACAGGAAAAAGGGTTTAATGGAACTTAAGAGTTCCATGTGGCTGGGGAAGCCTCACAGTCATGGTGGAAGGCAAGGAGGAACAAATCAGTTCTTACATGGATGGCAGCAGGTGAAGAGAGATCTTGTGCAGGGAAACTTCCCGTTATAGAATCATCAGATCTCATGAGACTTATTTACTATCATGAGAACAGCATGGGAAAGACCTGTCCCCCTGATTCAATTACTTCCCACCAGGTCCCTCCCACAACACTTGGAAATTCAAGATGGCATTTGGCTGGGGACACAGCCAAACCATATCAACAGGTTATTTGAACACGCTGACTAGCAAAATCTTCATGGATTACCACGAAGTCTGGCCACCTGGTATCAATTGTGAGCTATGATTAATACTGTTTTAAAGAAACACTCTGGTGAATCATCTGAATTATTAATATTACTACATAAACAAAATGGGGAAATGTAATGTGATTTACATATACATGTATACTTTAGTTATAGTTATTTAACCATTTAATCATATGGCCGTTAAACTAATGCCAAAATATTAATTAATAATGCTAATTGTTAATATTAAATCAATATTTATACTATAATAATGTTATTAATACCTACTAATATTTGACTATTATATTATCTTACATTCATTTGCTTTGAAATCTTATTTATTAAATGGAAGTTATCATCATTTTGGGTTTAGAAAATCAGACATTTTAAAACTGTGAAATAATCCATCCCTATTTTCAGTATATATTTCAAAATCTATTTGTACTTTCTTCTAAGTTCCCCTTCTTCCACCCTCTCTTCACCTAACTGGCAGTTTGTTGCTTTTTAAAATCTTACAGGTACATATTTGTCACTAAATTTCCCTTTTACCCACACAACGGGAAAAGCTGATTCAGACATAGCCGTTAGTGCAGGAATGTTAGATTGAAATTTTTATTTGCATTTACAAATGACACTAAGTGTGAAGAGCACTATAAGATGTATGTGACCATTTTCGTTATATATAGTCCACTCTGTTGTTGTATAAAAGACTACATTTGAATAGATTGATGTTCAGTACCTGGTCTGATGTAACAGGCCCATTCTGTTTTCTAAAGTGCTATGTCATTTTCTCAAGAAATGTTTTAGACATATTTTAAATATTATTTCCATTAAACTTTTCAAAGATAGAGGTTTCAGGGAAATAATTTGAAATTTTTCATCTCATGACTTTAGTTTTTAATAATACGTACTTAGTTTGTTATAATGCCAAAAATGTTGCTAGATCCTGATTGCAACCAAAAGTACAAGTAGATTTGATGAAAATATTAGTAGCTGAATGACTACTCTTCATCAGAAATACTCTGTAGTTATGATACTCTAGGGTACTACTACTTTTTTTGATCTATCTGAAAAGTAAATTGAATGCCACCATAGTTTCTGAAAATGAATTGGCTTTATTAAATTTTTAAAATACTCAAATCTGATTTACATGGGCATCTGAAACCAGATATGTCTTTCTGTAAGCAAGGGAATAGTTTTATGTAAAGCTCAATATTTTTATATTAAAATTTAAATTATTTTTCTTATAATTCCCTGTTGTTATTCAGAGAATTGTAAGGTGTTACTGTATGGTTAATTTAACACATACTTTTAAGTTTCAATGGGTAAAATAATCAAAACTCTTTAACCTACTGGACGAACTACCCGCTCTGTCTTTGAAAGAATTGAGATTGCATTCTATTAAAGTTTGATTTCTATTGATTTTTTTTTGTTATTACAATTACCACTTAAATTCTTACTACGTTATCAGAATACAAATAAACTGGAAAATGTTATACCTGACTCAGAAAGTAGCATGTGTAAAAGGCAAGCCACAAATATATCTGATATAATAAGACGTTTAGAAAATTTCCATGTGAAGTTAAAAAATGTGAAAAGTAACTTATACAAAACTTACTTATCAGTACTGTTTTAATAAAGACATACTGTGTTAACTTTTAAAACACAGGATATGTTTCTTTTTATATTAATAATTTGCTTAAATTGCTTTTGGCTCTTTTTAATGTTGATATGAAAATTTTAATTCCAGTTAAAGATAGTGAATTGTACATGCATTCAATAACTCTCACAAAACATTAAAGGAAGTTTTCAAGAATTAAAACTACAAGAATGTGGAGAACTAGATAATGGATTACAAAAGAATAACAACATTTGGAAGCTAGAAAGCAGATGGATATATGTTACCTGTATTACAGCTGAATTCCAAATTGATAATGTGGAAATACAAGAAATTAATCCAACATCTATTTTAAAAAAACTTTAAAAGCCTAAGAATTGGGTGGCACAAGATGCTTCTCAATATAGAGATGAAGAAGGAGTACTTTTTAAACAAGAAAGATCAGCTGAGAGCTGTTTGAATTGCTTCTTAGTCACCCCAACAGACAAGGGGCATATTCTGTGAGAAGGAGAAAACAGGTTTGGTTCAGGGTATACCTCACACAGTTCATTCATGTTGAAACAGGAAGAGTAAGACACGTGAATCCTGGAAGCTAAGACCCCATGTCTCTAGTTTACTTTCGCTATTCAGTTCCAGGAGAACATTAATAACTATGACTTACCTCCAGGAAAGAGAAGGTAAAAGCAATCTCTGGAAAACCTGCACTGCCCAGGAAAGGATCTAAAGTGACTGATGTTGGATTTCTCCCAGTGAAATGTTCAGTCAGATCACCCCCTTGTTAAGATCTCCCTATAATGAATCCCAGAACTGGCACACACCAACAACCAACAGCTTGCTTTTTTAAAAGACAATATTTTGTTTTGAAACAGAATTTGTTTCCCCACTCTTAAATATAAGCAAAATCACTAGGATCATCTATTTGAGAAAAGTCTATCAATGTGAAAAGCTTAAGGCCAAAACAAAACAGAAAATAAAAACAAACAAAACATGGAAGAAACAGACAATTGGTGGAAAATAAAACTTAAAAAAAAATAAAAACCTATTATTTTAACTTTAGACTATATATTACTATCCTGAAACAAAAAGAGGCTGCTTTTTAAAGTGGAATATTTAGAAAACAAAAAAGGGCCCTTGGAAATGAAAACCATCATATAACTAAAATATTCAAACTGGGGGTTGGAAAGCAAAATTAAGGGAATCTATCAGACAGTGGAGAAAACATTTCAAGAAGGGAAGGGGGAAGAAAAAAGAAAATTAGAGGTTAATCTAGGAGGTCCATTGTCTATATCTACAGGTGTTCCGGAATGAACAGAGAAAATACAGGGCAGAAAATTATTTTTTTAAAAGTAACTTAAGAATATGTCCCAGAAGTGTGGGTAATGATTTCTAGATTAAAAGCTTGTCTCTAGGGCCATGTGCAGTGACTCATACCTATAATCCCAGGGTTTTGGGAGGCCAAGGTGGGAGGATCACTTGAGGCCAGGGGTTCAAGCCAAGCCTGGGCAAAACAGGAAAACCCTGTCTTATAAAAAATTTTTTTAAAAATAGCCAGGTATGGTGGCACACACCCGTAGTCCTAGCTACCCGGGAGGCTGAGGTGGAAGGATCCCTTGAGCCCAGGTGTTGGAGTCTGCAGTGAACTATGTTCATGCCACTCTACTCTAGCCTAGATGTATAGACCAAGACCCAGTTTCCCTAAACAAAACAAAACAAAACATAAAAGAAGAAGAAGGAGAAGAAAAGGTTGTTGTCTCTCTAGCATGAGGAATGAAAATAGAATTGTGTCAAACAATTTTACCATAAATTTAAAAACATTGGAGAGAAAAAAAGTCTATATTAGTTCACTTTTGCTGCTATAACAGATTACCACAACTTAATGGCTTAAAACAACACAAATTTATTATCTTATCATACTGGAAGTTGGGTTTCTGAAATGTATCTCATTAGGCCAAAAATCAAGTGGTCAGCATTGGTGTGTTTCTCTGTGGAAAGTCTAAGGGGGAATCCATTTTCTTGTGGTTTTTTATTTTTGTCTTTTTCTTTTTCTTGTCTGGCTTCTAAAACCTACCTGCTGTCCTTAACTATGGCCTTCTTCCATCATTCAAGCCAGCAATGGCCAGTCAAGTGTTCCTCACATTGCATCATTCTAACATTGACATGTACTTCTCCTTTCACTTATAAGGACCCTTGTGATTACATTGGGCCCATTTGGGTAATTCAAATCATCTCCTCATCTCAGTGTCAGCTATTTAGCAATGTTAGTTCGATCTGCAATTGTAATTTTCCCTTTCCTTGTAATATCACATATTTCTAGGTCCTAGGGATTAAGATATGGGCATCTTGAGGGGGAAGGGAATTATTCTATCCACCACAATATCCTTCAAGCTCCCAGTTAGAAAAATACTAGTCTCTCATAAATGATTAATAATCATGTATTTATTCATAATTCATTTATTTCATAAGTATCTATATAATGTATCATGCTGAAAACACTCTGAATACAGTGGGAAAAACATTAGACTCTCTGCTCTTATGGAGTAGAGACACATTTCAATGGAGGAGAGACAGAAAATAAATAGATAAAAAGTTAAAAAGTTAAATATATAACATATATGAGAATACGTGCTGAGAAGAAAAAATAAAGGAAGAAAGAAGAATAAGGAATCTCAGATTTGGGTTGTAAAATTTACGTAGAGTGACCACAGGGTTCCTCAGTGAAAACTCAATATTTGAAGAGCCAACTAGGTGATTATCCAGGGAAAGAAAACTTGAAACAGTGAAAACACCTATGCCAAAGGCCAAGAGAGGAGAGCATGCCTAGCTTACTTAGCAAAAGGCAAGGGAGACATTGTGACTAGAGCAGACAAGTGAATGAAAGTGGAGTAGCAGATGAGCTCAGAATGATAACAGGACCTTGTTATGTAGGACCCTGTAGACCTGTGTTAGGACTTTGGCAGTTACTAAGTGAGATGTGAAGATAAGATTTTAAGGAGAGGAGGGACATAATTTTATTTAAATTTCAATCAGGGTTTCTATTTCAGCCAAGGGGACATGACAGAGATGAGATTTACCCTTTTACCTAAAACAAGGAAACAATGGCAAAACACAAAATGCATGAAACAATGATTTTCAAGACATCGGGCATTGGGTAACAAAGGGCAATGTTTCCTGAAAGATAGGAAACAAATGAGATGAGCACTTGATCGCCTTAGATATTGTCCGAAAAAACCTTCCAGACTGTGGCACAGGGAGTTTCTGCTAGGCAGACCCCAGGTGTCTTCCTGAGCCAAAGACAGAGAGCTGGGAATTCTGGGAGGTCCTGGTGGCTAGAATTCCCAGGGAACAGTTCTCAAGAGGAAGGAACCAAAAACAACCTTGGAGATCTGCAGAACATTTTCTTCTATTATTTACATGAGAACACTAATGAGCACATACTTCTAAGAAAACTGTACAAGACCAGGTAAAAAGCAACCTGCAAGGATTAGAGGAGAAAATTTACAGAGCTCAAAGGAGACTGGACATAGTGCCTCTTCCCATCAGCCAAAGTGATTCACACATCATAAAGTAAGCTTATCAGAAGTGCTTTGCATCATTAATGTGGAAAAATTAGATCTAGCCTGAAATGCTGTTCTGGTTCTATCAAACAAAGCTTAACATAAATACCAGAAAGATTCACCCCATTTCTAAATAACTGCTTCACAAAACAAAGCTCAAAAATAATTAAAGGCCCACAAAAATATTTAGCACACAAAAGCGTGAATACCATTATTTTGTGTTCAATCAAAAATTGACTCAAAAAAGCAAGAAAATGTGATTCATACTGAGGACTAAAATTCTGTTGAAACTGACACAGATGATAGAAGTAGTAGACAAGGCTATTAGAATGATTCTTGTAACTGTATTTCAAAAGTTCAAGAAGCTACAGGAAAGATTGGATATATTAAGTAGAGATAAAGAAATTATGAAAAGACTTAAATAGAACTTCTAGTGATGAAAACTACAATGCTGAAATGAAAACTCCACTACATGGGAATAATGGACAATTATACATCTGGAATAGAAGATTAGTAAATTTAAAGATGCAGTGATAGAAATTCAAAATGAAACAGAGAAAATGTGACTTAAAAAGTATGAATCATTAAGAATGTTGAATATTGGCCCCCACTCTCTTCTGGCTTGTTGGGTTTCTGCAAAGAGATCCGCTGTGAGTCTGATGGGATTCCCTTTGTGGGTAACCAGACCTTTCTCTCTGGCTGCCCTTAACATTTTTTTCCTTCATTTCAACCTTCGTGAATCTGATGATTATGTGTCTTGGAGTTGCTCTTCTCAAGGAAAATCTTTGTGGTGTTCTCTGTGTTTCCTGAATTTGAATGTTGGCCTGTCTTGCTAGGTTGAAGTTCTCCTGGATAATATCCTAAAGAGTGTTTTCCAACTTGGTTCCATTCTCCCTGTCACTTTCAGGTACAACAATCAACGTAGGTTTGGTCTTTTCACATAGTCCCACATTTCTTGAAGGCCTTATTTGTTCCTTTTCATTCTTTTTGCTCTAATCTTGTCTTCATGCTTTATTTCATTCAGTTGTTCTTCGATCTCTAATATCCTTTCTTCTGCTTGATCAGTTCGGCTATTGATACTTGTGTATGCTTCACAAAGTTCTCGTGCTGTGTTTTTCAATTCAATCAGGTCATTTACATTGTTTTCTAAACTGGTTATTCTAGTTAGCAATTCCTCTAGCCTTATTTCGAGGTTCTCAGCTTCCTCGCATTGGGTTAGAGCATGCTCCTTTAGCTGGGAGGAGTATGTTATTGCCTACCTTCTGAAGCCTACTTCTGTCAATTTGTCGAACTCATTCTCCGTCCAGTTTTGTTCCCTTGCTGGCGAGGAGTTTTGATCCTTCAGAAGAGAAAAGACATTCTGGTTTTTGAAATGTTCAGACTTTTGGTGCTGGTTTTCCCTCATCTTTATGGATTTATTTACCTTTATTCTTTGCTGTTGGTGACCTTCAGATGGAGCTTTTGCATGGTCATCCTTTTTGTAGATGTAAATCTAACAGTATCAGCAATCACATGGAATATAAACTGTCTAAATATTTTAATGAAAAGGCAGAGATTGACAGATTGGATAAAGAAAGTAAGAACCAATTATATGATCCCTAACAGGAAATCTACCTGAAATATAAAAGCACACATTTGAAAGGTTAAAAGTAAAAGAATATATGCCATGTGTATGTATAAAAATAAGATAACACTAATGAAAAGAAATCAAAGTACCTTTCTTAACATCAGATAAAGTAGATTATAAAGTAAAGAATATTACTAACAATAAAGAAGTTCATTTCCTCATGATAAAGAGGTCAGTTCTTCAAGAGAGCATAATTTTAAATATCTATACACCTAATAACAGAGCTTCAAAATACACACAATGAAAACTGAATGAACGCTAAAGCAGAAATAGAGAAATTAATAATTACTGTTAGAGACCTCAAACTCATTTCTTCATAATTTTTAGAAAAGGCAGAATATCAGTAAATACTTGATCAACACTATCAACCAAATTAACCTACTTTACATTGACAGAACATTGCACCAAATGACAGCAGAATATACATTCTTTCAAGTGCACAGGAAATATTTCCCAAGATTTTCCATGCTCTACACCATAAAACAAGTTTTAACAAATTGAAAATAATTGAAGTCATACAAAGTATCTACATTGAAATTCAATTAGAAATCATAACAGATCCTTGGAAAATTCTCAAATTTTTGAAAACTAAATAGGACATCTATATATGAAACTCTTGGGTGAAAGAAGAAATCAAAGAAGTCAGAAAATATGGCAGTTAATAGTTATGTTAGAAATGAGAAAGGTGTAAATAAACAACAGAGCACTCATCTTAAGAAACTAAGAAAGGAAGAAAAAATGAAAGCCCAAATAAACACAGTATAAGAAATAACAGTGATTAGAGCTGAAATAAATCAGAAAAACAATAAAGAAAATGAGTGAAATCAAAGCTGTTTTTTTAAGAAGATCAATAAAATTAATAAAGCTCTAGCCAGACTAATTATGAAAAAGAGAGGGGAGATAAAAATTACCAATATCAGGAAAGTGAAGGGAAGAAGAATAAAGACTGAAAGTATATTAAAAAGATAATAGGAGAACATTATAAACAGCGATAATCAGCAGATATGATGAACTTAATTGAAGTGAAAAAATATTTTAAAACACACAGCACCAAAACTCACTCAAGAAATAGATGACTTGAATAGCCCTATATCTGTTAAGGAAATTTAATATTTAACCAAATATCCTCCATAAAGAAAACTTTAAGCTTAGATGGCGTCACTGGAAAATTCGAACAAATATTTATAAAAAAGTATTATCAAATATACACAAACTCTTAAAATATTAAAGAGGAGGGAGTACTTATTAATTTATTCTATAAGGCCAACATTGATCTGACACTAAAATGTCACATGCATAAAATAAAAACAGAGATCAATATCTTTCATGAATATATATGCAAAAGTTTTAAAATTTAAGCAAATCAAATCAAACATATATTTTAAAAGGATAATACATCTTGTCCAAGTAGAGGTATCTCAGAATGTAAGTTTGATTAAATATTCAAACAGTAGTCAGTGTAATCCCACATATTAACACAGAAATAAACTAATATTTCCTTCTCAATTGATATAAAAAAGAATTTGAAAATATCTAACCTCTATTTCTTATCAAAATTCTCAACAAACTAAGAATAGAAGGAATTTTCCTCAACTTGATATGGGGCACTTGGAAAAACCTAAACTAATGTCATAATGGCATAATGCTTTCTCTTGAAGGTCAGGAAAAAGCAATGGTGTCCACTCTCACCACTTCTGTTCACCTTTGCATGAGAAAATCTAGCTAATGAAAAATAGGTAAGCAACAGGAAGAAAAGCTATCTAAATTTAAAAGGAAGAGGTAAAACTCTTTTTATTTGCAGACAACATTATAGTTTATCTGGAAAAAATCTGAAATCTACAAAGAAAAGCTTCTAAGCTTCTAGAATTAATAAGAGAATTTAGCAAGAATTCAGGCTAGTATATATATATATCTTTTTCTTCTATGTAAAGACAGCACTCAAACAAAAATTGAAAGAAAATGAAATACCATTTACAAAACCATAAAAATAGAGATAAATTTGTTAAAAATATGTACAGGAACTATAGATTAGAAACTAACAAACATTGCTGAGAAAGATTAAAGAAGACCTACAAAAATGGAAAGATATATTCATGGATCAGAAGCCTCAATATTGTTAAGATGTCAGTTTTTTCCATATTAATCTATAGATTCAATACAGTACCTATTTAAACCCACGGA
Source organism: Piliocolobus tephrosceles (assembly GCF_002776525.5). NCBI lineage: Eukaryota > Metazoa > Chordata > Mammalia > Primates > Cercopithecidae > Piliocolobus > Piliocolobus tephrosceles. The sequence continues at coordinate 26,970,779 of NC_045444.1, read as the reverse complement.
AATTTTTTATTGCTGATAGAAATTGACAGGATGATACTAAGATTTATATACAGACGAAAAAGACTAGAATAGTCAAAGCAACTTTGAAAAATGCAGTGTTTGAGGACTAACACTGTCTAACCTCAAGAGTTATAATAAAGCTACAAGTAATTAATTCTGCGAGATACTGGTATCAAGATTGACAAATAGATCAGTGGGTCAAAATAGAGAGTCCAAAATGCATCCACATATATGTCAATTAATTTTTGACAAAAATGGACAGGCAGTTGAGGGAAAAAGAGTAGTCTTTTTGAAAATAATGCTAGAAGAATTGAATATACATAGAGAGAAGGTGAATTTTGATTCTTACCTCACCCTATATACTTATAATTAACTTGTTAAAAATCTCTGAATTCCAATTAAGGTTATAATTTGTTGAATAATAAAATAATCTGTAGCAACATTAAAATATCTTTGTAAAAATACCTTTGTTGCTCATTCATCCATTTAGTAACTATTTGTTAAGAAATACTTGCCAAGTTGTGTAAATGACAATATAATTCAACAGTAAACAAGACAGATACAATCTCTTGACCTTATTGGCTGATGATGGGTATGTATCTTACATTTTCTCGTAAGTAAAAATTAAGTGTCTTTATGAATAAATCTTCCTATAATAACATAGGTTTAAAATATACTCAAATTTCATATGAAAATATATATGCACCCTCAGCAAGCATGCATATATAATATGTATATTATCAGTATAAATATATACAAGTATATAATTGTGATAACTGTAAGTGCTTGAGTGGGTAGTGAGCTGATCAGAGGGA